>NW_021604613.1:676031-717081 GCF_004785775.1 Grammomys surdaster
ACCCCACCCTGCTGCCAAGGAGCTTCCACCCAACTCTACCCCGCCCTGTCTACCCGACCCTGTTGCCACAGAGCTTCCACCTGACTCTACCCCGCCCTGTCTACCCCACCCTGCTGCCACAGAGCTTCCACCCAACTCTACCCCGCCCTGTCTACCCCGCCCTGCTGCCACAAAGCTTCCACCCAATTCTACCCCGCCCTGCTGCCACAGAGCTGGGGCAGAGTTCAGTAGAGTCAGGCACTCAGTTTCCTAGCTGGCCTCATAGGCATGCATCTCTGCATTTTTGAGCCTTGATAAAAAGGTCTCTCTGTGACATTCTTGGTCAAGACATCTCTTTAATGTTGTCACTAGCTTTGTTTATGCTGGGGTCTTCACAACACTTTCCCTCTCTCTGATTCTGTATTCAGCACTCCTCCTTCTCTTAGGAAAAGACAAAAAGAAAACCTAAATTCTAACCTTGAGAACCTTTGTTCAACCTCCCTAAGCAACGACATAGTGCCTATCCCATACCTCTATCCTTTGAGCTCCTCTTATGGGGAAATGAGAAGGAGCATTGACGGAATGGGCTCTTCTTTCTGGCCCATTTAGTATGATACTTTAAGTTCTAGCTTTCATTTTAGCTAATACATTGCCAACTATAGGATCTAACTCCTGGACGAAGATCATCTCTTGACTAGAAATATGCATGCTAGAAGAATGCCTCCCAAAAGGCACCTGAAGTTTGATATGCAGGCACTATTTACCCCTTTGCCATTTACAGTTTTCCCATTGTTTATGGCCTTCAATTGCTGTGAGGCTCTTGATAACTTCCTTTCCATCTCTAGCGTGTTCTACCACGGATAACCTCCTACTTTCAGGATGGGCAAGGGAACTAGAATCACAGTTTTGGACTTTGTCTATGCTTCTGAGCTTAGAGATGTGTACATCCTATGAATCTACACACATTACTTCAGTGAAAATATAAGTATATCACAATTGTAATTACTACTTATGAAAACTCAAAGATTACTAAAATGGATATTAACTCTAGAAAATTCTACAATCACTAACCACTCACCAGAACTTCTCTTACGTCCATGACTGTTCATCTTACTGGACCTACCATCCTAAATCAACAAGACCTCAAAAAGCATCACAGATGTTCACAGTTTCTTCTTTACTGTCTTCCTCTGAAGTCCTGGTGACTCTAATATCCTGTTTAAAACTATGAAAATATGATGATATTTCAATAAGCTGATTAGTGAGAACTCATACAGAAATCCAGCTTCAGCTATTTAGATTTTGTAACCGTACTCTTGTAATTTTCACAAAACACCCTTCCCAAATAATCTTCCTGTATGTTCTTCACTCCCTCCAAGCCTCTTTTCTCCTCCTTAGCATGTTTCTCTTTCTGTTCATCCTTTACAGCTGCCACACAGAGTCTTTGGTCATGTGCCACAGATTTTTTAAAGATGCTCATCCTGTCTCTGGAGCAATAGTGAAGATCCATCTCCTTGAAGAAACATGTTTCCATTTCCCTCAGTCTTATCAACTCTCCTGTCCCAGACTGTCAGTGTGATCACTTTCTAAAAGTGGCCTGCTCAGGCCAGTCAGTGAGAGCAGCATTCCTAGACTTTATATAACTTACAAAGCAGAAAACTCTATTATCCATTTCCTACTTTAAAAGAATTCTTTTTTGTTTTTTAAATTTTTTATTGGATATTTTATTTACATTTCAGATGTTATCCCCTTATCCCATTTCCCAACCCCCCACCCAGGAACCCCCTATCCCACCCCCCTCCTCCTGCTTCTATGAGGATGTGCCCCCCACCAACCCACCCACTCCCACCTCCCCACCCTCGAATTCCCCCACACTTGGTGTCCAACCTTCATGGGACCAAGGATCTCCTCTCCCACCTATGCCCTACAAGGCCATCCTCCCCTACATATACAGCTGTAGCCATGGGTCTCTCCCTA
Source organism: Grammomys surdaster (assembly GCF_004785775.1). NCBI lineage: Eukaryota > Metazoa > Chordata > Mammalia > Rodentia > Muridae > Grammomys > Grammomys surdaster. The sequence goes on from NW_021604613.1 coordinate 677,988, forward strand.
TGTGCTCCCAGGCTGGTGGTTTAGACCCTGGGAGCTCTGGTTGGTTGGTATTGTTGCTCTCCCCATGGGGCTGCAAACCCTTTCAGCTCCTTCAGTCTTCTCTCAACTTCTCCATTGGGAACCCCATGATCAGTTCAATGGTTAGCTGTGAGCCTCTGCCTCTGAATATGTCAGACTCCGGCAGACCTCTAAAAACACAACTATATCAGGCTCCTGTCAGCACGCACTGCCTGACATCCACATCAGCATCTACCTTTGGTGACTGCACATGGGATGGATGCCAAGGTGGAAAGGTCTCCAGATGGCCCCTCCTTCAATTTCTGTCCCACATTTTGTCTCCATATTTGCTCTCTTGAGTATTTTGTTACTCCTTCTAAGAAGGACCGAAGCACCCCCACTTGGTCTTCCTTCTTCATGAGCTTCATGTGGTCTGTAAGGTGAATCTTGAGTATTTCAAGCTTCTGGGCTAATATTCAATTATCAGTGAGTGAATGCCATGAGTGTTTTTGTTTGTTTGTTTGTTTGTTTGTTTTTTGTAATTGGGTTACCTCACTCAGGATAATATTTTCTAGTTCCATCCACTTACCTAAGAATTTCTCAAATTCATTGTTTTTAATAGCTGACCATTATGTAAATGTACTACATTTTTTTTGTATCCATTCCTCTGTTGAGGACATCTGGGTTCTTTCCAGCTTCTGGTTATTATAAATAAGGCTGCTATGAACTTAGTGAGCATGTGTGTCCTGTGTGTGGTACTAAATGGTTAGATGTGGCTGGAGGCAATGCAATGGGACTTGATGCCTTATTGGGATATTTTGATTTTCTTAAGTTCCTGCTTAGTGCAGTTTAAAGCAGAGAATCCTAGGAGTTTATAAATCCTGAAAATATGGTACACAAATAGTACAGAAGCTAGAAGAAAGCCACAATATTTCCAGTGTAATATTTTTACATGCTGAGGAACAATTTGCAAGCCAGGGAAGAAGAAAAGGATTAAGAGGGCAATATTCCTGTATACTGTAGGAGTGAGTGATTTACTTATTATAATAAGTAAAATGTTGAAGAAAGTACTACAATGGCAATTTTTATGCAGAAAATATACCTAGTTGTCATTTCACCTAATCATCTCATCCATCTCTTTATGCATACAACCAACCCCATGTTTGTTTTACCCTGAGAACTCTACCATGAGCCACTCTTGGTAATATTTCCATAATCTAAAAGCAAAAGTAAAAAAAAAAAAAAGCAAAAACAAAATATCTTCTATTCCTCTCCAATGAAAAACTTCATCCTTTAATCAGTATGACAGTTCCTATAAGAGATAATACAGATGTTTTACCTTGTTTGAAAATTTTCTAATTCTTCCATTTCACATTAATTTTTGGCTGAATTTTCAGAGGATCTTAATTTTTCAATATCTTTCCAGTTCCAACCTGGATTGTATAATTTAATAGTTTGGGTATTACATTGTGACTTACTAATTTATTTTACATGGAAACTGTTTATTATTAAAAACATGATGAATTTATTCAGGTATAAAATGTATTGGAATCAATGTCAGTTAATTGTTCTGTACTTACAAATGCAAATGAATATGCTTTGCTTTTAAGAATACAAAAAATGTAAATTTTATTTAAACATTATAATTAAGAAAGTAGTTTATTATGTTCAACTGTTTCTTTTAAAAAATCTTATGTGAAGTCAATTTCAAAATATTTGTTTTTATTCACATATTTTCTAAGGTGTTAGTTATTTTCTGACAAGATGGCAATTGTTTATAATATACAAAAGCTCAGCATTGCTTTGCTCACCCATCTTCAACTGTGTCCACATTGTTGCTGTTATCTGCTTTGAGAACAAATTTATGCCGTTTTCTTTTAAGTGAGTATTTGCTGTACTAGCTCAAAAAACATGAAACTATAGTTAATTACTTTTCCTTTATAGAATGCAAAGTTATCTGACTCCCCACCAGAGTTTTATTTGTGTGTGTGTGTGTGTGTGTGTGTGTGTGTGTGTGTGTATTTTACATGTATATAACATTCTCAGGATAGGAATATGCCTATCTTGGTCATCACACTAATTCCTATCTTCGTTACAGGCCAGTGGTGTGACAGTGACTTCTCCTTCCACTGACATCTTTGACATGATTCCATTTTCCCCAATATCACACCAGTCTCCAACATCTGCTCGAAATGGCACACAGCTACCACCCATACCTAACAGATCTGCAGAGATCAGTAAGCTCTCTAAATATATCACTATTGCTATATTTGGCTGTATTTTCAATCTTTCACATTTTGTAGAAATAAAGTAACAGGCTTACAGCTTTAATTACTGAAGTATTAAGCTTTTACATAGGTTTCAAATTTGATTAAATCTATTTTGCTTTATAATTGAGAAAATAATACTAAACACATCCCTATTTGCAAGTTGAACCTTACATGAAAAATAGTATTTTAATATAGCGCTACTTGCATCATAAAACATTATTCAACTGTGCATTTGTGTTTATTTAATATCTCAACATTGTTAAAAATAACTAGTCATAATGGATTTATTTGTTATGTGTTTACTAGAGTAGTTTACATAGTCTTGTTATGCATTTATGAGTCGTTAGTGGAAAAATATGTAAAGAGTGAAACTCCTATAATTTTTCTGTGTATAGTATTATGTAAAGGGTTTGTCTTTGATGTACTAAATATCTAAAAACATTTTTTCAGATGTTATCTTCTACATATCTGTAAAAAAATCATTAAAATCTCTCCTTGATATATAGAAAGCATTCAAAAGATACTCATTGTGTGGGCCAGAGTATGTGTCTTAGTCAGGGTTTCTATTCCTGCACAAACATCATGACCAAGGAGCAAGTTGGGAAGGAAAGGATTTATTCAGCTTTCCACACTGCTGTTCATCATCAAAGGAAGTCAGGACTGGAATCCAAGCGGGTCAGGAAGCAGGATCTGATGCAGAGGCCATGGAGGGGCTTAGCTTCCCCTGACTTGCCCAGCTTGCTTTCTTATAGAACCCAAGACTACCAGCCAAGGGATGACACCACCCACAATGGGTCCTCCCATCCTTGATCACTGAGAAAATGCCTTATAGCTGGATCTCATGGAGACATTTCCTCAAGAGAGGCTCCTTTCTCTGTGATAACTGCAGTTTGTGTTAAGTTGACACACAAAACAAGCCAGTACAATTGAATTCTTGTCCACTTGACACACAAACACGTCACTATTAAGCCTTAACCTTTAATTTGTATAAATGTCAGCCCACTATAATTTTTCAAAATATCAACTCAGAATGGGCATATATAATGAACAAGATTTTTTTTTGCACTCAAATTCCCATAACACAGAAAGCAAAAAATAGATATTCTGGTTTCTTTTCATTGATGTGATAAACACCATGATCTTGAGGAGGAAATAGATTATTTCAGGAAAAGTCATGACAGAAGCTCAAGGCAGGAAAAAAACAGAGATCATTTGTGAAACAGCGCTCATTAACTTCTTCCCTGGCTCATGCTCTTAGCAACCTAAATCCATTTGTTCACAATGGATTGGGCTCTCTTACATCAATTATCAATCAGGAACATGCCACAGGCATGCCCACAGGCTAGAATGAATAAGTTCTACAGTTGAGAGTGTTCCTTCCTAGACGAGTCAAGCCAACAACCAAGATTCATCATCATCGTAAACAAGTGATTTTACTTCAAAGAACCTTCTTACTCACAAAGGAAACATTAAAGTGAATACTAATACAAAGAATGGGTGAAAGCACTTCTGACATCTAAAATATATAGATAATATATAGATAATTTTTCAAATAAAAACACAGGCAGCAGATATACCATTCAAGAAGATAGATCTATGTCATTGGCTGGGTACATGAAAAAATGCTCCAGATCAGTATTCCTTAGATAAACATGTGTCAATGTTTCCAAAATGATAGGAAAAAAAAGGATGGAGATTTCTCAAAAAAGCTGAAACAAAGTACTACCATGCAATCCAAGTATTGTAATACCTGCTATATGTCTAAAAGAGGTGATACCAGTCTTTACCAGACTGTACAAAACTTAATAATGCTTACTTAGCTGTTTTGTCAAGTATTAGAAAAAACAAAGTTGTTTGTTTGTGTTGTTGTTATTGTTGTTTTGTTGTTTTGTTTGTTTTTTTGTGTTTTTTGTTTTTGATTTTTTTTGTTTGTTTTGGCTAGTAGCTCTTGCAATGTTTCTGTCCCTGGTTCTGTAATGTTCCCTGAGCCTTGGGTGTAAAAGTAAGAGTGTCTCATAGATGTATCCACTGGGACTGGACTCCAAAACTCTGTAGTCTGAAGTGGTTTTCTGTTGTAAAGAGAAGTTTTGAAACCTAGCAAACTACTGTGCTAGGGATGTCTTGGCTATTGAAGAAAAATCTACAATTATTAAATTTCAAAACCAGCATAAACCCTAACAGCAATCTATAAGCATTTGTTCTTATACCCATGGATAAGGATAGCCCTGACCCTATCATGAAAACTTTGATTCGTCTTTTGTATAGAAGCAGTGCTTACATCCAGTGTTTGTAAGGTGCTGCTTACAGTGCATTTAGGAAGCTATTTAAAGCATATATAAGGGCTGAATGGACTTTTTAAAAAATAAATTTTGGGATTATAATACATTTATACCATTTCCTCCCTTCCTTTCCTCCCCTAACCTTCTTTATACCCCCTCTTGTTCGTGTTCAAACTTTTGACTTTATTAATTGTTGTTATATGTGTATGTGTGTCCATGTGAACAGACATGTGCATTCCTAAATACAAACTTCCCAGTATATATAATGGTACATATGTTTAGGACTTACCATTTGTTACTGGATAACCAATTGCTGTCTTCTTCCTTCAGGATGTTAAAATAAAAATCTGTTTCTTACATTTGAGGACTCCCATTAAAAACTTGGTTCAATGTGACCTACAAAAATTACATCATTTCATGCTGTTCAATACACACTGTCTTGAATTTTTTTTAAAAAATGAGATTCAAGTTTATGAACTACAAGTAAACAGCTAACTTACAAATTCTGCATGTTTCCTTGCCATTCTGTTGTGAGACAGCAACAGGTGGAATTAAAGAAATCTCATATTAATATTAGTAAATTCTGCGATAAAATATCAGCATTGTAATAGGTCAATTATTAAATATTAGTAGTGTTGTTGTTAAGAAGTTACACTAAAGACACATAAAATGCACTCTAGAAAGCATCTCAACAGTACCACAGACATTTTGCCATTATGATTTTGTTGAGACAGAGTCTTACTCTAGCCAAAGCTGGCTTTGAACGTTTTAGAACTGCCTCCACTCCACCCCCAGGGAAAGTATTATAGATATGAACCATTATTCATGACCAAATATTTTTAATATTAGCTTTATTGACTATTTGAAGATGTTGCACAATATATTTTGATCATATTTACCCCCTCTCCTGCCTGTAACTCTTTCCAGATTAAATTCGAACTTCTTACTCTTTCTCAACTTTGTGTCTTCCTCTTATTCATGTAATTCATCCAGTCCAATTTGTGTTGCTCTTATGAGTGTGGGTACATTCATAGAAGATACACTCTTTAAGAAAATTGACTCTCACACACCTAGAAACCAACAGATGTAAACCGTTCCTCAATTAGAAGTCAGGAGCTCATATTAAAATGTTGACTTGCTTGATGTCGAGCAGGACATTCCAGCTAGTGTGAGTTTATGAATACAGAGATTCGGTCATATCTGCATGACACTGCTTTGCCCCAGTCCTTTCTAATATCTGGACAGTCTTTCTATCTCCTCTTCCAAAATGATTCCTAACTTTGAGGGATGGATCATTTAGATATCTCATTTGTGAATGAGAACTTCAACAACATTTATTCTCTACATTTTGATCAGTTGTGAGTTTCTGCATTAATCATCATATATTATACAAACTCTTTTGATGAAGTCTGAAAGTTACACTAAACTACAGGCTTAAAAAATCTGAATTTAGAAAGCAGTTTAGTATTTAGTCGTTTTGATAGAATAATAGAGTTTCAATTTGGGGCCTCTGGTCTCTTTATTCATAGGTTTTTGGTCAGATTAACAGAACCAGATATGATTTTTTTCCTCTTGTGGACCAGTCTTTAAATTCAATCTGAAAGCAATTGATTACCAACATAATCTTTGTTACACTATTGAATCTATGCCTGTATCTTACCACACCAGACATTATCATAGTTCAGAGGATTCACAACTGGGTTACAATGTTAATGTTTTTTTTTTCTATTCTCTTATTAGCCAAGTCTAAATAGTAGCCATGGTACTACAAAGGCTAGCCAGCTTGAATAAAGCTTCCTTGTCAGTGCCAACTTGATTTCTCCATGTTGTGTGGCCCAAGTGTGTAGTGTCGTCAGCAATACAATCGCGATATAAAGATCTGATTATCAAACAAGAACTTTAGTGTGGTAGTTTGAATAGGAATGGTTACTATAGACTGCTGTCTGAATGCTTGGCCCATAAAGAATAGCATGATTAGGAAGTAAAACCTTGTTGAAGTAGGTGTGGCTTTGTGTCAGTATGGAGGTAAATATGGAGGTAAGCTTTGAAGTATCCTATGTTGAATCTATGTCCAGTGTGGCACACAGTCACTTCCTACTGCCTGCAGATCAAGATATAGAACTCTGAGCTGCCTTTCCAGGATCATGTCAGCCTGCATATCTTCTATGATGATAATGACTATACCTTTAAACTCTAAGCCAGCCCAAATTAAATGTTTTCCTTTGTAAGAGTTGCTATGGTCATGGTATCTTCTCACAAAAATGAAACAGTTAGATGCTTTAAATAGGGCTTAATGGGCTATCCTAATAGACACATGGAAGACAGTGGTGCTAACTTGATTTTAACTGTGGGTGCCTGGCTCAAGAGGCTTCAGAAGAGAAGAATGTCAATATGAGGCCTAGAGACTATTCCTGTAATATTTTGGTGACGAATATGGCTGCTCTGTGCCCTTGTCTGAAAACTTTACCTCAGGCTAAATTGAAGAGTTCTAGAGTAGTTGTATTGGCCAGAAAATTTTCAGAACATCTTAGTATTGATTCTGTCATGTGGTTATTTACGACTGTTTATTCTTATGAGGCTCTAATGAGAAGGAGAAAGCTGCTCAAAGAGAAATAAAAAAAATGTATAGTTCAAGAAGAAAGGGAGCATCATGAATTGGAATGGATCTCAGTCCTGTGTTCAAGGAGACAGATAGATGAAAGAAAAGCCTCATGCTAAGTGCAATAAAAGGAGTGGTGAACACAGGGATCCCACCCAGCTAGGTTTCCAACATGCCAAAAAGGAATGAAAGAAACACATAAAGCCATCTTTAATTCTACCACTGCAGAGACAAAGGCAGGCAGATAGCTGAATTCAAGGCCAGCCTAGTCTACATAGCAAGTTACCAGATAGTCAAGTTTAGGAAGTAAAGGAAACCATCACACACACACACACACACACACACACACACACACACACACAAAGAAAAAGGAAAAAAAAACTGGTGAAGATGTCATTGAATAAGGGGGCTATGTTCTGACCCAAGCAAGCAGCAGGACTTGGCAGATTTGGCCACATGGTTTTGGTTTTAAAATCAAGGACAGAAGAAAGGAGTTTTGGAATCTCCTTCCATGACTAAGAAAAGCTGCTGAGACCAGGCATGTGTTAGGGGTGTTCCTTCATGGAGGTCTAGAAAAGCCATTGCATGGACCTGTGAAGGTGAAGCCTGAAGAGCCTTGGAGACCCTAAGATGTTGGAAATACCAGAATCATTGGCTATCAGCCAAGGAGTAACAGGGAGTGGAACCAGCTTAATAGAAAGAAGTGTGTTGCAGTCAATAAAGCTAAAAGCAGTTGGTGGTCTGTAGAGCATGCTGACATCAGGCATAGAGATGTGGAGTTAAAAGTTTGCCTAGTTGGCTTTCAGTCTTCCTTTGGTCCAGGATTTCCTCACTATACAGTCTTTTCTCTCTTGGAATGTTAATGTGTATCCTGTGCCAACATATGTTGAAAATATGTGATCTTCTTTTTTATTTTATCTTATATGTGTTTACAGTAAAGTGATTATATGAGTCTCAAAGAGACTTTGTAGTTTGGACTTTTAAACAGGCTTGAAACTGAAAGAAACTATGGGAACTTTTGAAGGTGGGCTGAATACAATTCTGCATTATGCTGTACCTACAAGTTTTGGGGAGCCAAGGAGTAGAATGTGGTACTTTCACCCAACTGAATGCTTGGCCTATAAGGAATGACACTATTAAGGGGTGAGGTCTTTTTGGATGAAGTCTCACTGCGGGGCAGACTTTGAGGTCTCCTATGCTCAAGCTATGTCCATTGTGACACACAATCACTTTCCATTGGCTATAGATCCAGATGTAGCACTCTCAGCTCCTTTACCAACACCATGTCTGACTGTGTACCACTATGCTTTCCATGATGATAATAGACTAAACCTCTGAAGTGTAAGCCAGCCTTAACTAAATGTTTTTGTTGTTGTTGTTTCATCAGAGTTGCCATTGTCATGGTGTTTCTCCCCAGCAATAAAACACTAACTAAGATGTAACCATGGTTTTTCTTCTTTTCGGGGGAGGGGAAGTGATAACTACTGGACATCCCTGATAAACTTCTAGGGTAGATATTCCTCATTTGATATTGGGTTTTATATTTGCGTATCTATGGCACCTGGAAGAAACCTTATCCTCTGTGTTGCATACTGCAATTAAACTCGTTTATATGAGCATGGAAATACACACATGAAGCTTTTAAAATAATAGGATTTAACATGACTTTTTCAAGTATCATTATGGTTAGTTATGCCTCCTCCAACCCTCTTTTCTGTCTACTCTCCCACTACTCTCCTTCCCTAAAATTTCTTATGCATTTTCTCTTTCATATCATCTATGTTCACCACTATTCCTCTTCCTTTAAGATCTTTCTTCATTTTCCTCACCAATAATCCATTTCTAGTTTCCTAGTTGCTCTAGATACTCTAAGTTGAACATACAAATATAAATATTTGACACCAATATTCACATGTGAATAAGAACATACAACACTTGTTTATGGCAATATCATCCTAAATTTAACTGGACTTATCTTGCCAGAGAATTTTTAATATCACAAAATATATTCTTTCCTTACTTGGCTCAAAAATACGTAACAGAAAATGTAAATATCAGTAGCTCATTTGATCCTGTAAATATTTATATTAATATAACAATTAAATTCATAATTTTAAGTTATATGTCTGATTTTGTTCTATCTCAACTAACGTTTCATCCTATCTCTTACCAAATGTTTTCTTCCTTACAGAACGGGACCTTTTTGGAGCTGAACCTTTTGACCCATTTAACTGTGGAGCGGGGGACTTTCCTCCTGATATTCAGTCCAAATTAGATGAGATGCAGGTGACTATTTTAACAGATTATTTATTTCTTTTAATCTGGAACAACAATAGCAGCAAAATGTTTATACCAAAGCTCCATCCTTCGTTGCTATAGAGACATGTTTAAAGTAGTTAGACTAAAAATAACTACACTTACTCTTTGAAGCACTTACACATGCCAAGGACTATGTCTTTCTTGATCAATATACAATGGAAAGAAGATGATTATTTTTAATACAAATGACAGGATTGTATGTTTCTAAGTTACAGAACTTAAAAGCCATTTTAATTAGACTGTAACACTTTTGTCTCAGTCTTAATAGTTCAGAATTTCAAAATTGTAAAGGGAATCTATGAGGGAAAATTTTGTAAGATTAACATTATTATAAATTTTTTTAGAAGAAGCATTGTAATTGTGGGTCATGACTCCTTGACTTTTGAGAAGGCAAGCACTAGTGGCAGCTTCTTTAGGTGATTGGTCAAGCTACTTTCTTTAAACTTTTCTGTAAGTTGAAAGAAGGTGGTTTTTAAAGCTTATAGATTTTCCCATTGATGGAAAGATTGTCATATATAAATTGGAGTAATGGCTTCTCTTTATATTTATCCTCCATGTTTGAATAAAATAATTATGTCTTATTTTACATCACAAATATTCATAACTGATAAAATTGAGAACAGCATGAACTACTTGGAAGTGACTGTGAAGAGGTATCTGAGACATTAATGTGAGAAGGTTGAGTTATTCTGCTTGTTGCCCTGATTAACTCACTTCCACCTTGAGCTTCATCATCCATGCATACCTACCCCCAAACCAGAGAATAAACTGTGATCTAAAGCTGGTGAGCACACGCCTTTCCCTGAGACAATACAAATATTCTTCCACTCAGATAAATGACATGCTGCTGACTTTTCTAATTCTTATGTCCTTGTCATTTTTTGTTCTAGCTTTAGTAATTTAAATTTAGTAATTTAGCATTTGAAAGGTTGAATTATTTAAAAGTATTCTTGATGTTTTCGAAGAATGTATCAAAATTTCTCAAATTCAATTACCATTTCTTTCCCTAAATTTTTATTTTATTTTATTTAAATTTACTGAAATGATTATATTTTTAAAATATTGTGAAAAAAATCATTGATGACTGAGCCATATAATTTTTATAGTCATTATAACATCCACAAAGTTCACAGTAAAATTTTTAATGTGACTGAAAATTTCACTTAAAAGTGACTGGTTAATAAGACATAATACAGTGTCCTCTCTGAATTAATTATTTTCCTTTGTCATCTGTGCTCATTCGAGTGAACTTTCTGGGATAATGCCTGTAGATCATGACCTTGGGAGCTGAGAGGAGTAACTGCTCTCAAGCTGATGGAGATTATGAAGACTTTCCATGAAGGCCTTGTGTTTTTAATAGTAAACTTAAGACTTGAACAGATTTTAAAAGATAAGCCTTCATCTACAGAGTTGATGACACCAAGTTTGAAAAATGTGGTACAAGAGTGATGTAAAAATATGGTATTCAGGTAATCTTAGAGTGAGATCCAATGCTTTTGATTCTCAGGTTTCTAAAACATTTCTTAATGTCTCTTTTATCCTCCTGCTTTCATGGTGGGTAGCGCCAGAGATGGTTTGTATCTCATTTCATAACTTAAAGAGCTAACAAACTTTTTAAGAGCTAAAATATTTGTTTCTGCATGTTTCACTTAATATCTATTCAAACAAGTTTCATATGGTTGTATGTGATTAGTTCAGTGTGTTTAAAGAGGCTACATAGCTCAGATCTTCAGATTAATATTTCAGTTATTGTCAATATTTCATTGTTCACTTCATTTTGTGCTTGTGTTAGTTCAAGTATTATTTACAAGGTCACTTTAAATATAATAAAATAATATTTCTTTCATTTATAGTCTACAATGATCCTAGTTAATCTAATATACACATATGTCTACTCTATCTTCATATTATATAAAATACCAATATAGTATAATAGGCTAAGTTAATAATGTCATATAGTCTGTGACATTAGTGGCAAGCTTTGCTAAATATTTAGTTTTCTTTTTATTATAGAAGATTAAAACTAAATTATTACTAAGAGTTTCAGTACTGACTTTGAAATTCTAAGAATGTCTCATGCATGTAAAAATTAAAGCAGAAATGTCAAACCATATTTTATTGCAAATAGTTGAGCAATTTAATATATTTTTAAAGTATGTGACTTTCTCAGACAAAGGAATAAGACAGTATGGATAGCTGTGAGTATATTTTATGAATTACAATAATGAAATAGAAGTTGAGAAGAATAACTCATTTGGCAAAGTGGATGCCATGCAAACATGAGAATCTTAGTCTTAGAACCCACATAAAAATCCAGTGTAATCCCATCACTAGAAAAACATAGACAGGATGTTTCCTGGGGTATATTGGCCAGGCAATGTAATCTAACTGGGAAGTTTCAAGCCAACAACATGGAAGACATTCCTAAAAAATAACAGCCAACCTTGATTTCTGGCATCCATATACATGCCCATGTATGTATATGTGCACCCATACTTGCACAACACATACACCTGTACCCACATGATATACAAATCACACACATACATGAACACATATACAAACATGCACATATGCATAAAACATTGTAATATGTTTTTGAACAATAGCAAGTCTAAAAAGGATGAAAGAATTTTACACAAATATCAAGTCAACTGTTTAAAAATTTGGGAGCCCATGTATAATTGAAATACAAGCAATACCTCCAGGCCAGTGCCTCAAGGAGGGTGGTGGCAATCCTGGGGAATGATGCCCAAAATTGGTCTCTAGCTTCCTTAAGCATTCACATACATGTGCATGTGAATCTATACATACACATGGAACTACATGCATGTGTATAATTAAAGGAGCAGACAGATGATTGCAATGCCAAACAGTCATTGCATGAATAATAAGCCCTGACTCAGAGAAAGAGCCACAATTGTGTAAATCATGTGTGAATGCACTCTATGTAATCAAAGCAGACATACAAATAATTGTTTTAAAATCTAAGTGCCATTTTTAATTAACAGACAATTTTTTAAAATAAACAGCATGAATGAATTTGCTGAGAAACATGAAGTCTAAATGTTTGCTAGATCAAGGTTAGAGTATAACAGCATGTCTACAGGAAATCATACTAATTTGATACTAAACTTGATATGAATATTTGCACTTATATTTTCTATACTATTTAAAACATCAACATGAACAGATGATTATAAATGTTTTAAATTTTTACATATGAAATTGTGTTGTTGACCTTATTTATGATTGTAAAGTAATGGAAATGAATTGATACTTTAAAGAATAATACTGTGTTGTAGTCAGAGTATATTAGTTTGATTAGAAATCTAAAGTAGAAAGTTCTTTTAGACAACAGAATAGAAAATTATAAGTAATATATTTCATGAAAAAAAAAAAAACTTCTGTTCTCCTGGAACTTGAAGAGATAATTAAAGGCACATACCTCATTATATGAGCATTTAGGCCATAGGAATTCTGTTTTCTCTATATATTCTCTTCTCTGTTTCAAAACAGAAAAATACAGTTCAGCAAAATGTTTCATATGAAAAACTATGATTAATGTTTTCACTAATTATAAAGTAATTTTTTCATGAAACTAGTCCCATCATTACATTAAATAAATAAGCTCATTTTTTATGAGACTGGTGCACTAACTACTGCACTAAGAAAACTCTTTAAGCCACGTTTTAAAACAGGGATTTAGAGATTCAAGAGAAGAGTTAAAATTCATTACATTATGAAATAAAAATGAAACTATTGAAGTAGGGTTGATAAATGTACAGGGAGTTTTATTTCAGGAAGAAAGAAAACCAGTGAGGTTACTAGAGCATATCTGTTATTTGATGATTAAACTAAGCAGTTTATGGTGGTGACGGTATTCTAAGTGGTTTACAAGTACCTTTTTTTTAATCATCTGTCATCATCTATTATTTAAGATATACTAGATAATAAGAGTGTACAAGTATTCAGCTAGAAACCAGATATTTGAAAAAAGTAGTGAGTATTATTTTTAGTATTAACTTTTAAAACTATTTAATTGCTATTCACAAATACATATAACAAATAGTTCTTATTATAATACAAGCTTTTAAAATGATTAATAAATACTATGATCATTACCCAGTAGAATATGATTTGCATATAAATGGTGGAAAGAAGTTTATAAACCTTTCCAGTACTAACGCTACTATACAATCTGTGTGCAATAAATAATGAGGGTATCTGAGCATTGGCTATAGATGTGATTTCTTCTGTATACGATAATGTTTGCATTACAGAACTATAAATATATTAAATGCTGATTGTAAATGAAAGTAATGAGGTACTATCACAATGACTCCCAAAGAAACCTACAATATGACCTGTATTTCCACTGACTTGCACATATCTGTGCTTCTTTGTAAGCCAGTGTACATTGATTTAGAGGCAAGATGAGGTTGGAGAAAGATGAGAGTATCAGAGACAGTTTATAATGCAATGGTTTCTTTGCAAAGTAGAAAAGAAGCTAAGCATAATGGCACATTCCTTTAATCTCAGAATTTAGGAGGCAGAGGCAGGTTGATCTCTGAGTTCAAGGTTACCCTGGTCTACAAAGTGAGTTTCAGGACAGTCAGGGTTATTCAGAGAAACCTTGCCTCAAAAATTCAAACCAAACAATTGCCCCCTCCACAGCCAAGTAAGAAAAAAGAAAGAAGGAAGGCAGAATAAAAGAAGAGAGGGAGAGAGGGAGGGAAGGAGGGAGGGAACAAAGGAGGGAGGGAGAGAGAGAGAGAGAGAGAGAGAGAGAGAGAGAGAGAGAGAGAGAGAGAGAGAGAAAACTATTCACTTAACATTCAATAGTTAAATGACATCTTACCTTCAAAAGCATGCTACGGTATAAGAAGTCAAAGGCAAGACTATAAAAATTCATATATTTATTCATTGATAGACAGTTGATTCATAAATATAGATAGATAGATGATAAATATAGATAGACAATAGATAGATAGATAGATAGATAGATAGATAGATAGATAGATAGATAGATAGATAGATAGATCAACAATTACAGAAAAAGAGGCCATGAGTTTGGAAGAGGGCAAGAGGTGGTATATGAAGGTTTTACAGAGAAAAAAAGAATGGAAGGAATGATGTAATTATACTTTAATTTCAAAACTAAAAATAATAGCAAAACTGATTGGAAAGAAAAAGCAGCAGCAAAACTGATAGGCAGCTTTCAGACGGTATAGTGGTTCATGGTACTACATCCTGTTAAGAGTATAGCACTGTCCTTGCAAAAGTATTTTACCCAGGATGTGGACTGTTGTAGCCAGAAGGAAAACATGAATATTATCAAGCTTCTGTGAATCCTCACTCATAGGGAGTCTGGACAAGTAAGTTAGGAGTGAAAAGTATTTTCTCTTAAAGAGGACCTGAGTTATTTCCAGCACTGACAAAACTGGCTCATCTACAAATCAAAAATGGAACTATCTATAACACTATTTCCAGGACATGCAGTACCATCCTTTAGTCTTCTGGTTACAAACCTGCACACACACACACGCACACACACACACACACAATTTTAAAAACTAGTAATGAATTATATAGTAAAATGAAATATTGAAATGTCTCCTGTAAAAAATAGATGTCTTAAACTGTATATCATGTCTTAAATTGTTATTTTCTTTTATTTCTCATGCACATTCATTTCATATACTTAAGACAGAAAAATGTCCAATAGTATAAAAAAAACTCAGAATTTTATCTGTGTAAAGTTTTGATAAGCCAAAATTGGCATTTATTTTAAACATAAATATTATAGCTTTGTTTATAGTCTCTTTTGCTTATTAATATGATTATATGATTTCTTTTGTCATTAATGTTTACACTTTAACAATTTTATTCTACTTTACAGGAGGGGTTCAAAATGGGACTAACCCTTGAAGGAACAGTATTTTGTCTCGACCCATTAGACAGCAGGTGCTGACATCATGAATGAGTGATCCTGACATGCTTAATTTGTTTATGTACATATATATCATTCATTATTTTAAGATAGCTGTCATACTTGTGCCAATATATTTTTTAATATCTAAATGTTTTTAGATCTGTTTAAGTAACAATCTCCTCACTTTCACTGTTGATTTATCTTTTATTTTAAACAGAACGTAGTATAATGTGTATTGGACTTTCATGTTCTCTTCTATTTTATGGGTGAATTTATAGTTGAAAAACAAATTTTCTAAATGTCTTTCTTGTCTGAATTTTAAATTATCATTACCTTGACATTTATGCTCACTCTCCAGGACATTAGTTCATTATCCTTGTCCCAAAAAGCCATACCTTGATATCTTCCAAGTATCTGAAGAGACAGACCAATATACATATTCTATTTTGACACAAATAAACAGTCTACCAATGATTAGCTGTAGGTCATTTAGTGAATAAAAAGTTTGCCTCATTATGAAGATCTAAAGTTTAGCTATTGTCCTACCAGCTTACTAAATTCTATCTGGTAAAATAAGAATATAGGTTTTAGTAGTAATCATTCAAAATATATTTAGAATATTAGTAAATATGAAATAATAATATCAGTCATTTAAGTTATATTCTAAAAATGGTTAATTTGTCTCAAAAATAACAATTGAGGAAAAAGTGCTTCCCTGGAAAATGTAAAATTTCATTTCTAATGTGCTGTCATATTAGTGTAACACTGGGCTAGCATCTGCTCCAGTATTTTAGGAAATTAAGCTTTTGCTTTCTACGGATGTGATGCCTATTATCCATTTTTATGTTACCAATATTCCGCAGTTATGATGTGATTTTATGCCTCAATGCCACATTAGTCTTCATACTTTAAAAATTTGGTGTGGTAATTTATTTAAATTTAAGAAAATTTAACTATTTTAATTTTCATTTTCTCTGTTAATATCAGAATTTCATTTTTCACAAAAAAATCCTTACCAGCTTCATCTTGAATATGAGCAATAAAACTCTCCAGCACTCATTCTGATGTACTGATAAACCTACCTGTTGAAAATATATGATTCCAAAATATTTACCCATGATATAAAATACCAGGGCAGAAAAAATTATTGTCAAAAGTTCTAATTTTGTTTATCACAATAAAAAGAAAATAAAGTAATGAAAATCTGGGCTAGTTTGTGGGAATTTTATCAAAACTAAGTAGCTCTGTTACTCCTGGAGTTCTATAGAAGTGTTTAAAGTACCTTTTCATTAGGAACAGAGCAGAAATCAAATGTGGTGCTTATGCAATTTTATGTTTGAATGATTATGCTTTATGGCATACATGAGGCTTCCTACTTATGTTCTCTTATACCTGCTAACTTAAACTATAATTAGCAGGTACTGTGTGTTTTATCAGGAAGTCTTTGTAGTCCTTGATTCTCAGTATTTTGGAATTTGTATAATGAGGATGTTTAGAAGCCATCTATACGGCTTTTTTAAACAGAATTTGTATTTTTAATGTACTTTTAAAAGCTTTATGTAATAGATATATATTTAGCAAACATTTAGTATCAATTGTAACACATAAGAATACTAAGATGATATTTGCACATTTATGATATATTACTTACCAATTTTTAATGATGACCTGTTCTACTACTGGCATGATCAAATAGTACATAAAATTGGTCATTAATGTGAACATTTATTTCATCAGTGAATTTTTATAAAGACATGATTGGAATTTAAATTCTATGTAAACTCAATGATATGTTTGATTTTGCTGAAAATAAAAGATTTTAAATAAATTAAACTGTATGATATGCTCACTTAATAATCTATAAGTATATTCTAAGGCTATATATTTAATTTTTATTGACAAGTTGGAGCTGGAAAGAGGGAGAGGTATTGTTTAACTTGTGTCTTATTATCCTCAGCCCATACACGCCTCAGTTTCATGTGTAAATCTCACTCAGTTGTGTACACATGGATTTGGTGCTGATGATGACAAAGGCTACAGTTTGGTTTCTTTTTAGTAGAAGCATCTGATGCAATAATTGCATAAAGATAGCTTTTCAAAATTGATTGTTTCTTTAGAATGTTTTGGCTGACAGCGTCCTAAGTGGACTTTATAATAGAACTGTCACATATTGTACTATCTGGAAGAATTTGATACTCTCCCAAACATGGTTTAAACATGTGGGTCTCATATACAATGCCACTGAAAACTGAATTATGCACCAATTTATTCAGTAAAATCCATATATCATTATATTATCTTACTTACATATGTAATGTAGGTAGGAAAATATTTAGGAAATTTGTTAATATGTATTAAGCTGGCAGAATTTTTAATTTCAAAAAAAAAGTATATATAGGTGCATACATATATACACATACACATACATATAACTTAATAAATGAAAAACAATTTATCAAAATATCACATGAACCAGTAACTTCTCTGTGAGCATGGACAATAAACTATACTTAAATATGGTTACCTTGAACAAACCATAAGAGGTTTATCAGGACAGAACAGTAAAGATTTTTCTTATTTATTTTTAGTTCTTACAGCAGATTTGAATTTTTTTCTAATATGAAAACTTAGACATGATAAATGGGTCTTGAGTAAAGATGCTTGCCACTTAGCTTGATGACCTCAGTTATATATCTCAATGGGAAGAGGGAGTCAATTCTTCTAAGGTGTGCTCTAACCTTCACATATATGCTATATACATGTGCCACCCCTGTGCACACAAATACACATAAAATGTAAAATTAGTTGTTAAAAAACATTTTTAATCATATAATTTAAATTCAAACTGAAGTAAATATTCTGACAACTTCATGATGTTGCATTTCTAAATGCTGCTACGTATTACTTTTTGTTATTCCCATAACTGAAACAAATATTGGTGATTAATCTTTTTCTGTGCCAGTATTTCCATCTATAGTTCCAACTTCAATATTTACTTAGAAGTTTGGATGTCAGTCTTTGTTAAATTACTTTCAGGGTCTTGGACTGATTTTAAATTTTGACAACTTAAATCTAAGACTCCACCTAAACTATCCCACATGCAAATATCTAGGGAGCTAGTAATGTGCTCATGGCTGGCCTTGCCCTCCATGATCGTGTGTTCTGAGTAGTGTCTTCATCTTAGGTAATTCAAGACAAACCTTTGAAGCATTTGTTCTTGAAAACTCTTAAAATGTATTGAAATAGATAGCTCATAATCATAAACTATTTGTTATGGTGTCATGCAGATGCCACAATATCTTGGTTCTGGAATTCTATGCACACAATCATTTTGAATTCAGCTACAGCAAAATCTTTTACTTAAGCAAATACACTAATGTCTAAATTCATTGTAGCCTTTCATTTCTAGGCTTTCAAGTGAATTTTTATGAACTATGGATATTACTTTCATATTAAGCTGTTGCCATTCTCCAAAATAACTTTTCTACATTGATTATTTTTACATTGATTTATATTTACATTTATTTTGTTTAGATATTATACTATGATTATATCACTTCCACCTTTCCTTTTTCTCCCTCCAAACTGTTCCATATACTCCTCTTAGCTATCATTCAAATTTATAGCCTCCCTTTTTCACTAATTGTTGTTACACACATGTATGTAAGTGTATATATTCCTAAGCACACCCTGCTCTGTCTATATAATGTTACTTGTGTGTATGCTTTCAGGACTGACCATTTGGTATTGAGTGGGTGGGCAATTTATGTGCTCTTCCCTCAGAAAGACTATTTCTCTCACTCTCAGAATACTTTATTCAGTTGCCCATAGTTCTTTATATGAGCAACACTTTTAAAATGACATTTAACTATTATATAGATGATCCACTAAATATGGATGAAGGAAGAAAAGTTGCCTTGCCATTTCTGTAACTTCCTTGCTGCCCTGCACAGCAATCTATCTATAAGCACTCTGTGTAAGGCTTAATGATTTTGTAGTGTGTTATTGCTGATAGTATAGACTCAAATTTCTTCTGCATAGTTATATATTAAAGAAATAATATCATGCCTTCTAAATGAATATTAGGAGAAAAAAACATTTTTCCTTTACAACATTGGTTCCCCACCCATCTACCTTTTGTGAGACAAGGTCTCCCTAGCAGGCTTGTTTTGATCTCAGAGAGATCCATAGCCCTCTGTGTCTGCCTATAAAGCTCTGGTATTAAAGACATTTACTCCTGAAGATCAGTTTAACTTTGACCGAACTGATGATTTTCTAAATTAAATACTTGACAGATGTCTAAAAGCATCTAACAGCTACCATGGAATTACAAGTCAAGTAACTCTGACCTAGTTGAAAAAAAACAAAAACAAAAACAAAACAATGATTCTTTACCTTCAGAGCTTCTGAATACTCAAAGATGAATGTTATATAACTATTCAGATTTTCTGTACTCAAAGAACTTTATTTTTTGAGCATGTATATCAAATATTGATAGTTTAAAACTCAAAATTTAACTATACTTTAATTCTCAATTGTGAGTACATGTTTTTCCATCAGATATAACTCTTTTTTTTAAGTTACTTATCTTAATGGTTCACTGTCCTCTTCACACGCAATTTCATGAGAACAAGCTGCAGTCTTTCCCAATTGACTACACCCTCCCCTAAATCTGGCAAGGTTTTTGTGTGCTAGTCCCTTCCAAAGGTCAGTTGTTCTAGTTGAAATCGTTGTCTGGATGGCCTGGAGGCAATCCAGGTTCTGGTTCATTCTTGCAAAGAAAGCAAAGACAGATGTTTGTCACTTGGTTACATTTTGGAAGGAAAAAAATGTAAAAGATAATTAGGGCTGGATCTACAAATAAGTGAAAGCACATTAATTCTAGACCTATGCACAATCTGCTGTTTTCCAGTGTTCTCCATTTATTTTGTTTTGCAAACACTTTGGAAGCCATTTGTTTACTCTCAGCTTCTCTGGGTATTTAAAAATTACTGAATAGAATGGCGGAGTGTGTACAGAAACGTTAGCAAATTTTTAGCAAAATTGAATATCCCCTTCCACACACACCTCATTTAACTATTCAGTTCTCCATCTATTTATTTTTCCTGGCTGCTTTAATGAAAAATAAATTGATTTTTACTAGACAGTGGAAGCACAGAGGGTAGGAGGTGACAGGTATTGAAGGACTGGTCATAAATCTTCTGAGATGTCAACTTATCCTTAACAACATGGCTACATAAATGTCTGACCCATTTCTTTTTCCAGACAAGTTGGATCATTTTGGGTCCAGAGAAGTAATAGGAATGATATAATTATAGGAAAGGATGTTTCTACAGTGATTAATCGTCAGCTTCCCTGTTTCATACAGTGCTCACAGATTTGTTCCCTGTATTAAAAAATAAATAAATAAATGGGGAAAGACCTGAAAATAACCTAACCACTCTTTCAAGGTTTTAAGATTTCTACCAAGTACAAATCACTGATTGCTTTTGCAGTATCACTGAGGTTTTAAATTTTCTAAAACACCTATGAGGAGACATGGAGGTAAACTTTGGAACTCTGGGCAATTCTACTTCTGGCATAGTATGTTCTTTAACTTTAAAAACCATGTCATGATTTAGGAAGTCATGTGATGGATTATGTCTTTTTAAATTCATGAATATTAGCTCTTTGATGAACAATTAAGTAGAACATTCCCTTGAATAAACCAGTGAATTAGAAACATTTGTTGGAAAAGTTCATGTATTTCCTATATTTAATTGTATCTCTTCACAAACATCTTACAGAGTGTTATCATTCCTTAGTAGACAAAGTAAAACATAAATAAAAACCACAATTCTGTTTCTCTGTATCTCAGTTGCCTATTTTTATGGACACACTGGGAGGCAAACTTCAGAATTACCTAACACCAGAATCTGCACTTCTCGTCACAGACATTCATGGCTTCCTATAATGTCAGAATCTGGAGGTAGTGATATGTCAATCAATAAAAATATAAAGGCTTGAATTGAATTGAGCATTAACCATTAAAAACAAAACAATAAAGCACATAAAACAAAACAAACCGAAGCAGAAGTAATTTCATGAAGAAAAACCACATAGATTCTGAGAGTTTGTTCCAAAAGCAGATTTTCTACAAATCTGCCGATGTGTGCCCAGGTTTCATAAAAATAAATAAATAAATAGATAGATAGAAAGAAATTAAAAAGAAAAGGCATGAGTGTGATTATGAATGTGAACATTGGAGATCTTTCTTGGATTGGTGTCAAATATTGTCATTTGGATAAGTTTTACCTACAATGGAACAAAAATGAAGACAAGATAGACATCCTGGCATGGGTGTGAGCTTTCCCAAGGGCAGCACCTGGTCTGCACATTTTCCATCAATGTCCTCAGGCCTTCCTTAGCTTTAATCACAGAGCTTCAGCCACAGACAACAGCTGGCTCTGCAACACTCAAGGGCTCCAGCATTCGTCTGCTGCTCAAATTGGTATACTCTACAGAGTGTTAGGAAATGTTTTGTGAAATAAGAAATTCAAAATACAGTATTTTCAAATATTTACTGACATATCTTTACAAGGAGTGATTTAAAAATGTCTATGTAATCACATAATATCAATTGAACTGTTTCTAGACAAAACATAAAGTCAGTGAGACCACAGAAAGCTTGTGAGTCATATGACCTAATTGAGTTTATTTAGAACACACACATGCTCACAAAAATTGCATCAAAACCAGATTGTTTCCTGAACTGTTCTTCAACAAAAAATTAGAAGGTCAAAGGAAAATTGGACCATTATCAAAAAGAAAATCCTTTGCATGAAAATTGTCTAGCAACAAGCAAAATGAAATAAATGGAAAAACAAAAGAAGATTTGTGTGTGTGTGTGTGTGTTACCATTGCTTTTAAGAATAACCAAATGATATTAAAATAAATACATTAGTTCACTGTGGTTTTTCATGAGAATGAACAGCATGCAACAGAGAGTAGTTGAACTAAAATTTAGGTGAAAATTGAGTCAAGTATTAATAATTAAGACATTGTTGCATTGAAAGGCTACTCTGGTAAGACTCTGTCTGTTTTGAGTGGGTAAAGAATAAAATGAGGAAGCTGTAACAGTTCATATTCTGACAACTGGTGATTCTTGAGAATCTTGTACTCTAGCTGAAATTTCCTATGAATGTTTCCACCAACTGAAGAGCAAAGTCTATTTACTTATATGTAAATATGCAGATATAAAAAAACTGGTATACAAATGAGCCTTCTAGAAAAATGATTCTGAATTTGGTGAAAGTAATGTATATGGCTTTTGATATTCATTTTGGAAATATATTGGACAAATAGTTTTAAATTTCCTATTCTTTATGGTAAAAGTCTTCAAAAGAACATTTCACAACTAATGAGAGTATGCTGGCAAGGATAATATTTATTTTTGATTGCCAAAATTGTATGACTCCTAATAGAAACTGTGATGCCTATGTGAATGAAATGACCACTGTGAAGTCAGCAGTATTTTCCATCCTGCACTCATCACAGAGTATTCTATCGTCTATTGAGGAACCACAAGTGCATGAGTGGCTGGCTGCTCACAGCAGCAATCTGGAAACACTGCAGTCAGACCACTAATAATGGCAGCAACATTTCCCAGAACAAAATCATTACTTTAGAAATTGTGCCAACAGCCTGAATTAGAAAAATACAGCTTTAAAAGCTTCAGATCAGCATAATATGTCAGGGTTACTATCAAACTTCAAAAATGTGGCTTTAAAGTGAAGAACTTGAGTAGCCTTTATAATGGCGCTTTTTTTTTTGTCTTGCTCTAAGTTCTCCAGTGTTAGTTGAAAACAACATCAGTTCCTTTTTTCAAAATCATTTTATTAGTTTATATTTCAAATGGTATCTCCCTTCCCAATTTCCCCTCCACAAATCACTCTCATCCCATCCCTCCTCCCCTCTGCCTCTATGAGGGTGCTCCTCCACCCAGTCACTCACTCTCACATCACTGCTCTAGCATCCCCCTACACTGGGGCATCAAACCTCCACAGGCCTCCCCTCCCACTAATGCCAGATAAAGCCATTCTCTACTACTTATGAAGCTGGAGCCATGGATCTCTGAATATATACTCTTTGGTTGGTGGTATAGTCCCTGGGAGCTCTGGGTAGTCAAGTTTCTTGATATTGTTCTTCCTGTGGGGTTGCAATCCCCTTCAGCTCCTTCAGTACTTCCCTTAGCTCTTCCACTTGCGTCCTGGGTCCAGTCAGATAGTTGGCTGTGAGTATCTGTATCTGTATTAGTGAGATGCTGGCAGAACCTCTTGGCAACAGCAATAGTGTCTGTGTTTGGTGTCTGCAGATGGGATGGATCCCTAGGTGAGGCAGTCTCTGGATGGCGTTTCCTTCACTCTCTGATTCCATTTTTTTTTTTTTTTTTTGTCCCTGACTTTCCTGTAGACAGGAACAACTGGTTAAAAATTTTGAGATGGGTGGATGGCCTAATCCCTCAACTATGGGCTGTGCCTATCTACAGTAGATAGTTTATACAGGTTCTATCTCCCCTTTGTTTAGTATTTTGGCTAATGTTATCCCCACTGGGTCTTGGGAGCCTCTCACATCCCTTGTTTCCGGGACTTTCTAGTGACTACCCTGTTCCCTATCCCCAACTGCTACATATTTCTATTCAATTTTCTGACCCTCTGGGCTTCTCTTCTGTCCCTTCCTATACCTGATCTTCCCATACCTGATCTTGCCTCCACTTTTTCCCTCCCCTACCTCTCTCCCTCCCATGTTCCTTCCTCTGTCTTCTACTTCCTATGATTATTTTGTTCGCCCTTCTATGTAGGATTGAAGCAGCCACACTTTAGTCTTTCTCCTTATTAAGCTTCATATGGTTTGTGGGTTGCATACTGGCTATTCTGAACTTTTGTGCAAATATCCACTTATTAGTTAGTACATACCATATGTGTTCTTTTGTGTCTGGGTACCTCACTCTGGATGATATTTTCTAGTTCCATCCATTTGCCTGTCAATTTCATGAAGTCATTGTTTTTAAGAGCTGAGTAGTACTCCATTATATAAATGTATCACATTTTCTGTATCCATTCTTCTGTTGAGAAACATCTGGGTCATTTCCATCTTCTGGCTATAATAAATAAGGCTGAGATGAACATAGTGGAGCATGTGTCCTTGTTATATGTTGGAGCATCTTTTGGGTATATGCCCAGGAGTAGTATAGCTGGGTCTTCAGGTAAAACCATTTTCAGTTTTCCTAGAAACTGCTAGATTGTTTTCCAAAGTGGTTTTACCAGCTTGCAATCTCACCAGCAAGTAGAACACATCTAAATACTGTTCCTCTGCTTAAATGATTTTTGCTCTCAGACAATACATAGTACCGAACATAGAAATGCTTTAAAGATTGTCTGGAGGCTTTTATCTGATTAGTTTTTGCCTTGTTTGTTTGCTTGTTTGTTTTGAGTGAGACTTCATGTAACTTAACCTGGTTTCACACACTTGATCTTTCTGCTTGTGGTGTGTATAAAAAAACAACAGAACACACAGTCACTTAATGAGAGAGAATCACTTGTAAAATGTTGCTGAAAATTTGGAAGACATTTTTATTATTTTTTACAAAATTAAATATGCTCTAATTTAGTACAAAATTTAGATTCTGAGGCTTTTAATCTAACTAAATAAAAAATAGATATCTATACAGAAGCCTGTTTATTTATAATAACTATATCCATAATCACCACAAACTGGCAGGAACCAAAGTATCTTTCAATAGATAAGTTTATAAAGATTTTTGCTTATGCCAAAATCTGTATACAATATTATTCATACAAAGTTGAAATGAGCTATGAAACACAAGAAGTCACAAATATCACAGAAGGTAGGCAGTTTGAATGCATCATATTGTGCATGACTCCTGGAATGTCAGAGTGGAGAAGACAGAATCAATGCAAAAGTAAAGTGATCAGCATCTGCCATATATCCTGAGGGTAAAGGTGAATTTTCTGTGACAATGAAACTGTTTGGTGCTCTAATGGTAGGAACTGTGTACTTGTTTAATATCACAGAACTTTACAAGGGATGGCTTAGAGGCTACAGCATGAGCTGCCCAAGCAACACTGGTCCTCAGATTCCCTGAGTCCGTATATTCCAGGTAGGTGTGTCAACTCATGTAACTCCAGTCTCTGAAAGTGAAGATAGCTGGCTAGTGAGAGTAGAAATAATGGTAATTTCTAGTTTTTATTGAGAAAATCTACATCAAAGAAGAAAGTGGAAGAGTAATCCCAGGAAGGTTCTTGACACCATTTTGGGCCAGTGAACTTTTCACACATCCGTGTACACATACATATACCCATGTGCTCAATCGCAGAGCATACACATGTACTACATGCACAAATATATGTGAGAAATATAAAAATTTAAAAGTAAAATAAAACTTTAAAGTAAATTTCATTAAAAGTGATAAAACAATGGCTTTGAATTATGAAGACTTAGACTTGATTAGCATCTGTCAGACTAGGAGCTTCAGCTTTTTGTACTCTTAAAGAATTAAGTAACTGCAAGGAGGGGGCAGCAGCTAAGTTTCTCATGATTGATGTGGATAAGCACAGGGCAAAAGCTAATACCATCTGCATGGAAATATATTAGATTTAGAGGTATTAGTAAGAACCCAGTTTAATTTAATGTGGATATAATTATTGATATGTGTGTGTGTGTTTATAAACAGACACATGTTTATGTAGTGCTCCATATACAGACATATTATTCCTACTTGTATCTGCTGAGTAGATATAGAAATGAAATGACTCTTCCATAGCAATATGTGTATATGCTGTTCTAATTTTGGTTTCTTTGTTTTTAATTAATTTATTATTTTTTATTTTAAATTCCAAATCTTATTCCCCTCCCAGTACACCCTAACCTCCTCCCAAACCTCCTCGCCATCCCCATTCCTAGTCTTCACAAGGATGTCCCCACACCCCACCCCACCAGACTTCTGAACTCCCTGGGGCCTCCAGTCTCTTGAGGGTTAGATGTATATTCTCTGACTGAACCCAGACCTGGCAGTCCTCTCCTGTACATGTGTTGGGGGCTTCATATCAGCTGGTGTCTGCTGCCTTGTTGGTGGTTCAGTGTTGAGACTGCTGGTCCTCCTACAAGGTAGCCCTTCTTGTCAGCTTCTTCTAGCTTTTCTCTAATTCCACCACAGGAGTCAGCAGCTTCTGTCCATTGATTGGGTGTAAATATCTGAGTCTGACTCTTTCAACTGCTTGTTGGGTCTTTCAGAGAGCAGTCATGATAGTCCCCTATTTGTGAGTGTTCCATAGCCTCAGTAATAGTGTCAGGTCTTGGGGCCTCCTCTTGAGTTGGATCCCACTTTGGGCCTGTCACAACTGGTTCTTTGAGAAAATCAACAAGACAAACAAACACCTAGCCAAACTAACTAAAGGGCCCAGAGGCAGTATCCAAAGTAACAAAATCAGAAATGTAAAGGGAAACATTACAGAGAAAAATTCAAAAAAAATCATCAGATCCTACTAAAAAAACCTATACTCAACAAAACTGGAAAATCTACATGGAATGGGTGGCTTTCTAGACAAGTACCACATACCAAAAGTAAATTAACAGCAGGTAGACTATCTAAACAGGCCCATATCCCATAAAGAAATAGAAGAAGTCATTAAACACCCTCACCCCCCCCCAAAAAAAAAGCCCAGGGTCAGATGGATTTAGAGCAGAATTCTACCAGACCTTCAAAGAAGACCTGATATTAATATTCCTCAAACTATTCCATAAAATAGAAACAGAAAAAACACCACCTAATCCATTCTATGAAGCCACAATTACTGATATCTAAACCACACAAGGACCCAACCAAAAAAGAGAACTTCAGATCAATCTTGCTTATGAATGTTGATGCAAAATACTCAATAAAATTCTTACAAATCGAATCCAAAAACACATCAAAACCATCATTCACCATGATCAAGTAGGCTTCATCCCAGGGATGCAAGGTTGGTTAAACATACAAAAATCCACGAACATAATCCACCATATAACCAAACTCAAAAAAATCACTTGATCATCTCCTTAGATGCTGAAAAAGCATTTGACAAAATACAACACTCCTTCATGTTAAAAGTATTGGAGAGATCAGAAATTCAAGGACCATACCTAAACATAATAAAAGCAATATACAGCAAACCAACAGCCAATATCAAGTTAAATGGAGGGATACTTGAAGCAACCCTGGGGACAAGAGTAGGACACCCACTCTCCCTGTATCTATTCACTATAGTATTCAAAGTGCTAGCTATAGAACAAAAAGACAACAAAAAGAGATCAAGGGGATACAAATTGACAAAGAAGAAACAAAGGTATCACTATTTTCTGATGACAAGATAGTACACATAAGCGACTCCAAAAACTCTACCAGAGAGCTACTTCAGCTCATAAACAACTTCAGCAAAGTGTCTGCATATAAAATTAACTCAAATAAATCAGTAGCCTTCCTTTATACAAATGATAAACAAGCTGAGAAAGAAATTAGGGAAACAACTCCCTTCACAATAGCCACAAATAATATAAAATATCCAGGGGTAAATCTAACCAAACAAGTGAAAGATGTATATGACAATAACTTCAAGTCTCTCGAGAAAGAAATTGATGAAGATCTCAGAAAATGGAGAGACCTCCTGTGCTCCAGGATTGGCAGAAGTAACATAGTTAAAATGGCCATCTATCAAAGACAATGTACAGATTTAATACAATCCCCATGAAAATCCCAACACAATTTTTCAAAGACATGGAAGGAGCAATTCTGAAATTCATCTGGAAAGGAAAAAACCCAGAATACTTAAAACAATACTTAACAATAAATGAACCACTGAGGGAATAACCTGACCTCTGGAGAAAGATGAACATTCCTCCATTGCTGGTGGGATTGCAAACTGGAACGACCACTCTGGAAATCAATCTGGAGGTTCCTCAGAAAATTGAAAATAGATCTATGTGAAGAGTCAGCAATACCACTCTTGGGAATATACCCCAAAAATGCCCCACAATGCCACAGGGACACATGTTCTACTATGTTCATAGAGGCCTTATTTGTGATTGCCAGAAGCTGGAAACAACCCAGATGTCCCATGACAGAAGAATGGTTACAGAAAAAGTGGTTCATCTACACAATGGAGTACTACTTGGCTATTAAGAACGAGGACATCCTGAGTTTTGCAGGCAAATGGATAGAACTGGAAAATATCATCCTGAGTGAGGTAACTCAGACCCAAAAGGACATGCATGGTCTGTACTCACTAATAAGTGGATATTAGCCAATAAAAAGTACAGAATACCCAAGATAGAGTTCACAGAACTCAAAAAGGTGAATAAGCTGAAGGGTCCAAGTGAGGGAATGGAAGCAGGCAACTTTGGGAGTTAGGAGGTTGGGAGAACCCTCCAGAATGTAATAGAGACCTTGAGGTGAGTGACTCTCAAGACTCAAAGGGAGGGACCCTAGATGAAAAGCCAGACAGTAGGAAGAGTGAAGTTTGAGCCCAACTCCAACAGGAAGACAGGGCATCAAGTGAGGGAGGGGGTTGCCATCCCACAGTCAAAACTCTGATCAATAATTGTTCCTGTCTGAAAGAACTGCAGGGATGGAAGTAGAGAGAAGTCTGATTTTGGTTTTGAATACTTCACATCCTGAGGAAAACTGGTAACACATTGTGTGTGGCAGGGGGAATGTGTGAGATGAATTGAGGCACTGTACAACTTTTGGAAGTAAGTGATTCCTTATAATAAATCAAAACAGAATAGAGCAAAGTAAATGATGTTGCAATTGTATATAACCTAAAACAACACACAAATAGAAAGGGTTCTCATGCCAATAAATTGAACAAATTAAAATTTATCAGAGCAGAGTTGAGTATATAACCTTTTAAAAGTAAATACCTATGAGTCGCTGTTGCTTAAAAGTCACTGAGAGAACTGTGGAGAAAAGGTAAAGCTCCCACATAAAAGTGCTTTATGTAAATACTCTGCTCTCATGACTTCCCATTTAAGTATGGGCTGCCTGTCAGTATTGACAAAAGGGGAAAAACCACAAAAAGGGTCAGAGTGAAGCATCATATGGAGATGCAGACTCTTCCTACAATATGATGAAAACAGCACCTGTCCCAAGGGCTGACTTCTCATAAACCATAATCCCAATTTAATGACAAACAAAATTATCAGAGCAGTCAGACCAAGCCTAGAAGACTAATGTTGCATAATCAAACTGACCTTTAGTCCATTAATTTTCAAAATAAAGGCTTTCTGAAAAGTGGTCAGGACAAAGAAAACATAAGGAACCATGGCTATTAATGGTGGTCAGTGTACTGAGTGGATGCAAGAAGTTAGAACAAACAAAAGGTCTCTAACCAATATGTAAATTTTTATTAGCAATGCAACAACATTAACTTGATGATTATAATGAATGCACAGAAAAAATGTGAAATAGAGGAATATATGGGAAACCTGTGAGAACTTTCTACCATTGTTGCTATTTTTTTAATGAATCTAAATAAACATGTTTTGTAATGAGCAGCTTATAAATTTTTAAAAGTATTATCAGCATGTATGAGCTGCAGAAATCAAATGCTTTTAAAGTGAGTGTGCTTTTGGAATTGTTAATGTAAGCCAAATAATTTTAAACGCATAAAGTATAAAATATTTAAAGTAACTATGCCAATGCTCATTTTTCTGTGGAGGTTGAGCATTAGAAGACACACTTACTATATAGAGCCAAAGCCAGTCACACACATGCTCCTGCTCTCAACAGGAGGAGGTGAAAATGGGAAGACAACATAATGCTGCTGTTGAGGAATATTCTAAATAACATTTGATGCCTCCAATACTTGCTACTTAATGTTCATAGAAAGATTATTTCATATCTTCAACCCACATTTCCTTCCCTACAAAACCCAAGCAGTATTTAGTCATGCAATTAATGAGGATATGAAAAGGAAACATATATAATTAGGTAAAAACTTGTTTAATGGTAACTATTACTAGAAATTCTACATATATGTCTGAATATAAAGGTACTGGTATATTTTAATAACTTGCTTGCTTTAGGTAATAATTTCAACTTTATATTTATATTGTATGTCATTAAGTGATTTAATAACAAATAAAAATATTCTTTTGGAGTACTTTTTTAGAATAATTTTATTTTCTTTGGCTCTTGAAACATTGTGATATTTTTAGGTGTCTGCTTTTTCTATAGGGTATCTTTAATGAAAAGGGGATTCAATAGTTTCAGAAGTGAATGTTCAAAACTAAGCAAATCATCACAAGATCTACATAATTGGAAACATGAATGCTGGTTCCAGGAAGGGTTTACCCTGCCATCAAAGCCATTAACATGGCTTTTGAAAAGGGTCTGTGGTGCCAAAAGCCATTGTACTACAGAAACCAAAACTCCCACAAAGTACAAGTTGGGTTGCCTTGCTGGTAAGCACACAACTCTGTACTTTTTCTATGGTTTGAAATTTATCTCAAGGAAAAATTGAGGCCAAAACCAAACTTGGCAACAACACTTAGGAAATATGAGTATTCAGGCAACTCACAAATGTTGAAGTGCAAGTGACTGCTGACAGAGTGTCTGCTAATTTTGCTTTCTTCAGCGTGGTGGACACTGAGACAAACATAATTACAATTTGCATAAATGCTTGCTTTCCATTTCTATTCCCTTTGCAATATGAACCTTTGATTTATATGAATCAAAACTTCTTATACTTCCTATTGCAAACATAGTTGCTTTCCCTTTCACTGATAACTCTTCACTGACTTCTCATGGTTTCATCTATTTCTACCTGACACTGATCAACTCTAACTTTATTCCTATACTATATGATATCATGTGACTTTCCATCTACTAGGATAGTATTTACTAGAGACGACTAAAATGTACATATGCATAGTATGGTTCTTGCCCAATACATAACTGACAAAAGGAAGGATATGGATAAATATATAATTGGCCATTCAATTCATCCTCCTGTTTCTACCCTTCATTTGCTTATGGTTTCTTCTTAGTATTTAGACTATCATTTCTCCATATATATATATATATATATATATATATATATATATATAATTATGATCAATGACTTAACCCTGACAAATATTCAGTCAAGTTTAATTGTGATGAGGGACACACAATTAAAAGTCAGGCAATGCATAGCCTTACTAACACAGAGAGAAATTAGATTTGCATTGGTTTGCATAATATTTATTTTAATATATTCCTGTAATAAAATGACTGAGCATCTCTGTCTAAATAAGGAAATAATTGAGTGGTGATACCTTTAGTCCAGATGTGGAAAGCTGGATTTTTTAAAAGGATAGAGGATCCAGAAGATATAACTTAACAACCCAGAGTTGGATTCAGAATAGACAAGGAAAGTCAGACAAATTCACAAAAGATGCTAAATTTGGAGTAATTGAACTATAAAGTTAATGGAAAGTCCATGAGCATTTACATCTGGGAAAAGATAAGCAGAACAGCATCTTTGAACAACTCTGATCCTTGTAAGAAGTAATTCCACTGCCAGAGATTAAGGAAGAACCCATGGCAAGAAAGTCTATACATCTCCAAAATTCAGTCTATGGGAAACCTGCACTTCTAAACCTTGAGCATTAAAAGGTCAAAATTTCTGTTTAATGTGTAAGTATTCTGGATTAATTGACATGTAATAATACTGTAAAATGTTTTTCCTAATAAATAGACTCTGTGATGGCTCTTTATATAATGGTAACTTATTTGGGATTACTCTTAGTGATGATAGCTATTAAAGAGAGAGAAGAATAGACTATTACAGAAACTGATGTTGGACTGATATGTAACTGTGGCCTCCAACAGGGAGCCATGGAGCCCCAAATGTTCAGAGATTGCTGAGAGAAGGAAATGGTTCTTGTCACTTCTTGAGAATGGAATGGATGAGAAAGCTCCTTTTACCATAACACAGAGCTAGAGATCTCTCAGATTTCTGAAGTCAACACTGTTCCCAATGGGTGTGTGGCTGTCTTTAGAATATCTGTATGGGTGGGTGTGAAGCTACTTGCACCATTTAGAAAACTTTCTCATCATTCTGATTGGTCTTCTTTCCTAGGAAAATATTCAAAATGCATGTCTAGTGCCCCCCATTACTGAAATTGATATTTAGAGAGTAAGTGATGGTCACCATAATTTTCTACTACTACCTGTTCCAAATTTCAATTATATATGATATCTATCCATTCTGTCTATAGCTAAGTATCTTAGGAGTCCACGATTCATGTCTTCCATTTAGACTTTAGCTGCTGCCTATGTCTTTTTATCATGAAAATTCAATGAGGAAAAAACCCAAGCAATGCCTCAATATATTACCCACACGATTATATAACATATACTGCAACCCTACCTCCACTTGAGGATCTGAAGGAAATAGCTAGTGACTTTCTTTTTTATCAAAAGATTTCTTAGAGACAAAAGTAAGTGATCGTATCAGTTGATTTAAGTTTGCTGGGATTGCTTTTGAGGTGGGAAGTAAGGGATGGAAACATTAGGAAATATGACTTGAGGACATAAAGCCAAAAAATTTTAAAACAACAATAAGAAACCAAATTCTCCAAGTAAATTATTGGTATGAATTGTAGTTATCCACTTTTACTATAAAGAGCAAATATTCTACTGTTAATGACTTTCTACTGCTGATGCTGATTAATTAATATGGTACCTTGCTTCCTGAAAGAAGAGCCTCTGTGCTCAAGAGGAATCATCTCCAGGTTGGTATTTTTCTCCCTGATGTCAAAAGGTCAACACATAATTAGAACCACCTTTGGAATCTGAGAAATTCAAGCCTGAACTCAAGGATCCAGTCCAATGTTATGTCCACCACTACCTATTCTACATGATAATATGCATACATTGAAATGATGGGGTGCTCATTGGTAATTTCCTGGAAATAGAATAAATCTCTATAAGCATTGATTTCTTATGAGAAACATAAAGTATACCCCCAACCTAAGCTGATTTCTGGAAGTTGAATCAATTTTGCTGTGGGAGAAGTGCTTCAGTATAACCACCATGCAATCTGTTGAATCTAAGTGACAGGATCCATAAAGTCCCATTATGTGACACACCTAGTGTGGGAGGTTTATTCAGGGAAGAGAAAGGCTGCCTCTGGGTGGAAAAAAGAAAAAAGGAGGAGGGGAAGAGTAACAAGATCTCTTATCAGGGGGTGGCACAGGAGGAAGACAGGCCAAGAGAAGTGAGATGACAGTGGAAATGCAGCTAGTGATGTAGTGTTCAGCTATGGCTGGGCTGCCATGGAGATGCCTCATTGATAAAACTATCTATTGCTAGTGTTTTCTCTTCAAGGAGTGTTGACAATTGGAGAAATGCTATATTCTCTCTGATTTACATATTGGACATTCTACTGTGAGAGTAAACAGATGAGTCTTAGAAAGTGAGGACCTAGGCTTTTGTACATGCATACCCTCCTCTCCTGTCATCATGCAATTCTGTTGTACTTATTGTGCTAAAAATAGACACTGATAAACATTATTTCACAAGTCAGCCAGTCGTCCTGATGGTTATTGTCTACTTCCATGTGAGCATGTATATTAGCATGCATTAAAATATTTTACATTTCATGTTCAACTCCATAGCACCACCTATATGAAATAAATGATTTTCTAGACAGATACTATTAACAAAGTTAAATCAGGACCAGATAAACCATCTAAACTGTCCCATAACCCCAAAAGCAATAGAAGTAGTCATTAAAAGTCTCCCCACCAAAAAAAGTCCAGGACCACATGGGTTTAGTGCAGAGTTCTATCAGACCTTCAAAGAAGATCTAATACCAATTCTCTTTAAACTATTCCACAAAAATAGAAACAGAAGGAGCATTACCCAGTTCATTCTATGAAGCCACACTTATGCTCATACCTAAACCACAGAAAATTCCAACAAAAAAGAGAACTTCAGACCAATCTCCCTTATGCATATCAATGCAAAAATACTCATTAAAATTCTCACAAACCAAATCCAAGAACGCATAAATCCAATCATCCATCATAATCAAGTAGGCTTTATCCCAGGAATTCAGGGATGGTTCAGCATATGACAATCCATCAATGTAATCCACTAAATAAACAAAATCAAAGAAAAAAACCACATGTTCATCTCATTAGATGCTGAGAAAGCATTTGACAGAATTCAATACCCCTTCATGGTAAAAGTCTTGGAATGATCTGGAATTCAAGGCCCGTACCTAAACATAGTAAAAGCAATATATAGCAAACCACTAGCCAACATCAAACTAAATGGAGAGAAACTTGAAGGAATTGCACTAAAATCAGGGACTAGACAAGGCTGCCCACTCTCTTCCTACCTATTCAATTTAGTAATTGAAGTCCTTGCTAGAGCAATTAGCCAACAAAAGGTCAAAGGGATACAAAATGGAAAGGTAGAAGTCAAAATTTCACTATTTGCAGATGATATGATAGTATACTTAAGTGACCCCAAAACGTCCACCAGAGAACTCCTAAACCTGATAAACAACTTCAGCAAAGTGGCTGGTTATAAAATCAACTCAAACAAATCAGTAACCTTCCTCTACTTGAAAGATAAACAGGCTGAGAAAGAAATTAGGGAAGTGACACCATTCACAATAGTCCCAAATAATATAAAATACCTTGTTGTGAATCTAACCAAGCAAGTGAAAGAGCTGTATGAAAAGAACTTCAAGTCTCTAAAGAAAAAAATTGATGCAGATCTTAGAAGATGGAAAGATCTCCCATGCTCATGGATTAGCGGAATTAATATAGTAAAAATGGCCATCTTGCTAAAAGCAATCTATAGATTCAGTGCAATCCCCATCAAAATTCCAATTCAATTCCTCATTGAGTTGGGAAGAGCAATTTGCAAATTCATTTGAAATAACAAAAAAAACCTGGGATAGGGAAAACTCTTCTCAACAATAAAAGAACTTCTGGAGGAATCACCATCCTGGATCTCAAACTATACTACAGAGCAATAGTGATAAAAACAAAAATCAAAACAAAACAACAACAACAAAAACCCCTGCATGGTATTGGTACAGAGATAGGCAAGAAGATCAATGGAATAGAATTGAAGGCCCAGAAATGAACCCACACACCTATGGTCACTTGATCTTTGACAAAGAAGCTACCCGTACAGTGGAAAAAAGACAGCATGTTCAACAAATGGTGCTGGTTCAATTGGAGATCAGCATGTAGAAGAATGCAAGTCAATCCATTCTTATCTCCTTGTAGAAAGCTCAAGTCCAAGTGGATCAAGGACCTCCACATAAAACTAGATACACTGAAAGTAATAAAGAAGTAAGTGGGGAAGATCCTGGACACAGGGGAAAAGTTCCTGAACAGAACACTAATGGTTTATGCTCTAAGATCAAGAATTGACAAATTGGACCTCATAAAATTTCAAAGCTTCTGTAAGGCCAAAGACATTGTCAATAGGACAAGGTGGCAACCAACAGACTGGGAAAAGATCTTTACCAATCCTACATCTGATAGAGGGCTAATATCCAATATATATAAAGAACTGAAGCAATTAGAGTCTGGACAATCAAATAATCTGATTAAAAAATGGGGTACAGAACTAAACAAAGAATTCTCACCCAAGGAAACTTGAATAGTGTAAAACCACCTAAAGAAGTGTTCAGTATCCTTAGTCATCGGGGAAATGTAAATCAAAACAACCCTGAGATTCCGTCTCACACCAGTCAGAATGACTAAGATAAAAACTGCAGGTGATAGCAGATACTAGTGAGGATATAGAGAAAAAGGAACACTCCTCCATTGTTAGTGGGATTGTAAGCTGGTACAACCACTGTGGAAAGCAGTCTGGTGGTTTCTCCAAAAATTGAACTCTTGGGCATATACCCAGAAGACGCTCCAACATATAAAAAGGACACATGTTCTACTATGTTCATAGCAGCCTTATAATAGCCACAAGCTAGAAAGAACCCAGATGTCTTTCAACAGAGGAATGGATACAGAAAATGTGGTACATTTACACAATGGATTACTACTCATGCATTAAAAACAATGAATTCTTGAAATTCTTGGGCAAATGAATAGAACTGGAAAATATTATCCTGAGTGAGGTAACCCAATCACAAAAGAACACACATGGTATGCACTCACTGATAAGTGGATATTAGCCTAAAAGTTCACAATATGTAAGACACAACCCATAGACCACATGACGCTCATGAAGAAGGAAGAACAAAGAGTGGGTGCTTTAGTCCTTATAAAGAGTAACAACATACTCATGGGAGCAAGTATGGAGACAAAGTGTGGAGCAGAGACTGGAAGAAGGACTGCCTGGAAATGACCCCACCTGGGGATTCATCCCATGTGCAGTCACCAAAAGCAGACACTGTTGTAGATGCCAGGAAGTACATGGTAACAGAAGCCTGACATACCTCTGTCTCCTGAGAGGCTCTCCCAGTGCCTGACATAAACAGAGGCAGATGCTCACAGCTAATCATTGAACTGATCACAGGGTCCCCAATGGAGAAGTTAGAAAGAAGACTGAAAGAGCTCTTCTAACTTGTTATGCTTATGTTCTGTTCCTGTAACCTGGCTTATTTTGTCTGTCAAATCCCCCATTAGGAAGCCCCTTAACCCTGAGCTATTAAAACATAGTCTTTCTTACATCTAATTCTGACGTCGCAAACCCATCTTAGCTGGAGGAGTACAGGAGTAGACAAGCTTACTGTAATTAATTGCTTGCTTTAATTAATTTGGCAGTGATGAATTTGGTAGGTGTTTTTTCTCCTTCCAACTTTGGTATTAACACACTAATTGTTATTGCATGCATGTATTAATTGATTTTGACTTAATCAATGTGAACTTTTTTTTTTTAATTTGGGTGGACTTGCATCATTTGATAAAACCAGGAAAAAAAGTTTTTGATAAACCCTCTCCTGCAGAGGTTGAAGAAATAACAAATTCCAGTTTCCTTCAGAAGATATGTAAATGAAATTCTTCTAAATGTTAAGCACCCCTCCCTTAGAGAGTTGACAAGAAAATAGGATTCCAATCATACTACCACAAGGTAATAAATCCTACCAACAACTTGAAGGAGGTTGGGAGAGGCATCCTACCTCAATGATAAAATAGCAGCCTCAGCTAAAATTTGATTTGTGCTAGGGTACCACTACACAGAATAGCCAGCTAAACCATGTCTGGATTTCTGACCTACAAAAGAAGTGAGCACAGAGTTAAAACACTGAGTTTGATGTACCTTGTTATATAACAGTTGATCACTAATTACCAACACTCAAGACACTCTAAAACCCAACTTCCAAATATTTTTTTCTCTGTTATTTCTTAAAATAAGCCAACTGAAATATTATCTAAGGGTTTTCCAGTTTCTTTCATTCCTACCCTCTAATCACAAACACAAAGTTCATATTTCTGCATCTGTACGTGTTTTTGGGATGTGAAAGGAATTTCTCATAAGGTCTATTTATCTAAAATGTTCAAGAGTTATGACTCATAGCTTCTGTGTCACATTTTCTGTTTTTTGTCTTATGGAATGTGTAGGTTTTTACTACTATCTGATGAATGTAACTCAGAGACTTTCTGTTAGATTTTCGGTGTGCAGCTTAGAGCAGATAACAGCAGACAAACGGTTCCAAAGGGGGACGACGGGGTTTATTCAGGAGTAGGGAAAAGGTGGGGAAAGAGATGGAAGAAGATGGTGAGTGAGGGAAGGGTGAGAGAGGAGAGAAGTGGAGGTCAGCCATGACCACATGGAGAGAGGGGGAAGGGAGGAGAGAGGGGGCAGAGAACCTTCAGGCAGGGATCAACGCGAGAGAGGAGGGGGCAGGCAGCCCCTTTTATAGTGGGCAGACCTACCTGCCTGTTGCCAGGTAACTGTGAGGGGGAGCATAGCTGGCTGCTGCCAAGTAACTGTGGAGGTGGAGTTTAGACAGAATACTAACACTTTCAAGGTTACTTCTCAAGTCTGACAATTAAATGTCACTTCCCTTTGATCTTCCTTATTGATCTCAGTCAAGCTTTATCATTTCATGGCCTGGGAGAAAGTTAAACAAATGCCACATTATATTGAATGGGGTAGGTGTAAGCATGTCGATTTAGAGATCAAGAAAATCTTTACGGGGACTGGAGAGGTGGCTCAATAGGTAAAGGCATTTGCTGCCAAGATTGACACTATGTATTCATGTTCAGTCCTGGGAAGTACATGACAGAAGGAAAAAACTAACTCTAGTGGATTGTTCTCTGATCTCCATATGCATGCCACACACACACACACAAAGACACATAGACAGACATATAGACAGACAGACAGCAGACACACACACACACACGCACACACGTGTGCACTTGAAAAGTAAATGTAATAAAAATAGTTTTTAAAAGAAACTGATGGAAAACTTCCTGTTTTGTTTTATAAAAGCCAAGTGTATGTTTTATACAGGACAGTATGGTGTAGTGGGAGGGGTGCCTTGGTCGGGCTGCACTGAGGCATCCCTTCCCCCTGAGGTAGAGTTTATTTGGGGGAATGGGAAGGGGAATGAGAAGGGTGTCAAGACAGAAAGACAGATTAGGGAGAAGGGAGGAGGGAGGAGGGAGGAGGGAGGAG
>NW_021604613.1:717181-717711 GCF_004785775.1 Grammomys surdaster
GGAGGGAGAGGGAGAGGGAGAGGGAGAAACACAGACAGAGAGAAAAGGAGAGGACATGTGAGGATAGAACAAGAGAGGAGATGGGAGAGGAGAGGAGAGGAGAGGAGAGGGGAGGGGGGGGGAGGGGAGGGGAGGGGAGGGGAGGGGAGAGGAGAGGGAATGATAGAGGCCAGCCAGGAACACATGAAGGGGCCAACCAGCTTCTCTTCAGCAAGCCAGGCCTAGTTGGCTCTTACCAGGAAACTGTTGGGTGGAGTCTAGAAGGAATGTTAATACTGATGTGTTTATAAAAAGACGAAGAGATATGGGATATGTTCTATGAGTGTGTGGTGAGGTATGGGGGTAGGGGATGTCTCATCAGGCCCATGCTGAGGCATTCCTTCCTCCTGAGGGACCAGCCACATGACAGTATAGTATAGAATAGAGTTTATTCAGGGCATGGGTAGGGGAGTTAAGAGGGTAGTAGAGGTAGAGACAGGAGTAAAAGAGAGAGAGAGAGAGAGAGAGAGAGAGAGAGAGAGAGAGAGAGA
>NW_021604613.1:717811-725003 GCF_004785775.1 Grammomys surdaster
GGAGGGGATAAACAGCTCCTTTTATAGTGGGTCAGGCCTACCTGGCTGTTGCCAGGTAACTGTGGGAAGGAGCATACCTGGCTGTTGCCAGGTAATAGAGAGGTAGAGTTTAGACAAAATGCTAACAAACACCACTCCTAACCCCACCTTCAGTAACCTAGCAACAGCAGGAGAGGTCATCATCAGCCATCAAGTTTTGACACAATTCCATGTT
This sequence comes from Grammomys surdaster, assembly GCF_004785775.1. NCBI lineage: Eukaryota > Metazoa > Chordata > Mammalia > Rodentia > Muridae > Grammomys > Grammomys surdaster. Next base: position 718,026 of record NW_021604613.1, read on the forward strand.
GTTAGGAGTCATGCATCCTCCCTATATGTATGCACAATACCCTGCATAAAAAGCCAGTACCTCCTCTCCCTTCCCTCTTTCCCCTAATAACCTCACATAGAGGTAGCCTCTACATATCCTTACCCCAATAAACCTCTCCCATGAGATCTGTTGCATGGAGTGACTTTGTGGTGTCCTTATAGTAAGTCATTATTCTTATGTTTTGCAATTCAGTATAATTCAGTGTAATTGCAGTGGGAGGAAGCATCTCCGGGGTCCATGCCTAGAAGTCCCCCCTGATCAATCACACCAAGTGACAGGCCTAGTATAAAAGAAAGTTTTATTATTGGGTAAAGGGAGGGGAGCAAGGACCTACAAAGGGGTAGAAACAGAAAAGTGGGGGATGGGAGTGGGGTGGGACAGAAAGAGAGACAGTGGCCTGCCAGGAATACATGTAGACAGAGAAAGAGAGAGAGAGTGGAGTAGGGGGCAGAGAGAATAGGAGATGGAGAGAGAGAGAGAGAGAGAGAGAGAGAGAGAGAGACAGAGACAGAGACAGAGACAGAGAGCAACAGAGAGAGACAGAGAGAGACAGAGAGAGACAGAGACAGAGAAAGACAGAGACAGAGAGAGACAGAGAGAGAGTTGCTGGCTCACACCTGGTGGCAGGTGATGATATAAGCTAGGTTGCTGTTGCTAGTTTCCTGGGAGAAGCCTAGAGGAATTGTCTGTAAACCAATAGTCCTTCATTTTTGTTTAATTAAAAATAAGGAACTAGAAAGGGGTGATGGTGGAGCAGGAGTAAGGTTGTTGTGTTTCTAAACAATTTACTGCTGATTTGGGATGATGAAGAAAACTGGGATGCTAGTCAAGTCCTGAGAGAACTGGTTGTTTTATTGTTGCCCAGGGTCTGTGGGAATATCTGAGGCTAGGAAAGTGCAGGCCCAGTAGAAGTATCTGTAAGGGTAGACCAGAGCACCTATGGATTCTTTCTCTAGAGATATCTTGGATGCAGATTTTGAGTAAACACATGGCCTTGGCAATATGCTGAAGCACATATATGTATTAGAAGCAGAAAATAAAGTTAAGTAGTTTCAGAAGAAAAACTTTTTCTTAGGTGCACATTTGAAAGCATTAGGCCCATGATCTTGGTGGTTGGAGGAGGGGAGTCCCAAAACCTGGAAACAATGTTAGAATCCCATCCTCTGGAATAAGCAACATGTAGAAACTTAGGCTATTGAATGACAGGGATCCTTACCTTGATGAAATTCACTTGATCCATTAGAGGTAGATCTGAGTGGGTTTCCTGGAGTCCACAAGAATCCCTTTAAGCTTACTTTCAATCTTTCTTTGTTTCTTGAAAATGCTGTAAAGCATATAAAAGACTTTATATATGTTAACCTTTATTCACATTTAGAAATACCTCTAGATTTTACCTTTTCAAATTTCCAACCACAGACCACTTTTTGTCAAATTAAATTTGTATTTCATATAAACCTGCTGATCTCTATTGACAATTCATTGTTGCAATCAAAAGGAAGAAGGGAATTTAGTCTATAATACTAGTCTCTAACACTTCTACAAATATTGAAGTTGATTTATACACAGAATAAAAAGTTTATAGCTTTAAATGTTGAACTGTTATAATCTAAAACTTTTATCTAAAAGTTCATTGTCTTTATATATGACCAGAACAAATTATCAAAAGTGGTTTTTATTCATCATCAATTTACATACTGTGTCCAACAACTATAGAGGAAAAAAAGAGTCTTGGTGACACTTGTAAACGTTCCAGTTTGATGATGAAGTAGAATTGAAGAAAGATGATAGGCTCTGATAGTTACTGTGATGTGTCACCTACCAAAAGTTAAGTCCCATACATTATGCTTTCTTGACCTATTTAGTTCTTTTTAGTGGTACTAGGTATTAAAAAAAAAAAGTGTGTCTTGCAAGTCGGGCAAATATTACCACTGAGCCATATACTCTTCTTCTTTGCCTATTAATGAAGGAATTTCATGTTTATTTATCAAACATGATGGTGAGTACTATGTAATAGTAATAATAATTTAAAATGCATAGAACATCAAGCTACAAAGTACTATCCGTATTAATTTTAACTATAAAGGAATCAAGGCAAAATATTTTATTAACAAGTGTCGACTTGAATTTTAGTAAATGTGAATATGTTTTCATAAAAGTTAGAAGAGGAATGATTTGGGTTTTTACCTTATTTAAGATTTTTGTTTGAGGGACAGACAAAGTGATGCATCAAAACAATTCTTTAGGTTTTATGTGATAATCTGGAAGAACTGGTGATTATTGTTTTCCTTACAGAAGTAAATTCACACTTCTAATTATTTCCAAAAATGCTGTCCTAGGGTGAAATATGAGCCTCTAATATTAAGTTCTGAGACGTGAAAAGAAATGAGAAAGGAAAGAAAATTTCTCAAACAATTCACTGTACACATGTATTAAAAAGCTAGGCTTTCTGTATCCTGATACATTTACACAATGGAGTACTACTCAGCTATTAAAAACAATGACTTCATGAAATTCGTAAGCAAATTGATAGAGCTAGAAAATATCATCCTGAGTGAAGTAACCCAGTCATAAAAGAACACATATGGTATGTACTCACTGATAAGTGGATATTAGAGAAAAAGCTCAAAATACCAATGATTCAACTCAAAGACCTTATGAAGCTCAAGAAGAAGGAAGATCAAAATGTGGATGCGTCAGTTCTACTTAGAAAAGTGAACAAGATAATCATGGGAGGTAGAGGGAGAGACAGACCTGGGAGGTAGAGAGGAGGGGGAGGGGAAAAAGGGGGCAGGATCACATGTGGTAAGAGATAGGTGTGGGGAGAAGATGTACAGAGGGTCAGGAAATTGAACAGAGGTATGTAGCAATGGGGGATGGGGAACTGGGGGTAGCCATCAGAAAATCCCAATCGGCAGGAAAGCATGAGGCTCCCAGGACCCATCAGGGATGACATTAGCTGAAATGCCCAACAAAGGGGACAGAGAACATGTAGAGACCATGTCCAGTGATTAGGCAAGGCCTCTGGTTGAGGGATGGGGCCAACAACCCATCTCAAAAATTGCAACCCAGAATTGCTTCTGTCTGAAGGAAATACAGGGATAAAGAGTGGAGTAGAGACTGAAGGAAAGACTATCCAGAGACTGCTCTACCTGGGGATTCATTCTATATGCAGCCACCAAACCCAGACACTATTCCTGATGCCAAGAAGTGCTTACTGACAGGAGCCTGATATAGCTGTCTCCTGATAGGCTCTGTCAGAACCTGACCAATACACATACTTGCAGCTAACCATTGGATTGAGTACTGGGACCCCAATGGAGGAGTTAGAGGAAGGACTGAAGGAACTGAAGGGGTTTGTAACCCCATAGGAAGAACAACAATATCAACCAACCAGACCCCCCCCAAAAGCTCCCAAGGAATAAATCACCGACCAAAGAGTACAAATGGAGAGACCCATGGTTCCAGCTGCATATGTAGCAGAGGATGGCCTTATCTAACATCAGTAGGAGGGGTGGCCCTTGGTCCTGTGAAGGCTCAATGCCCCAGTGTAGGGGAATGCTAGAGTGGTGAGGCAAGAGTGGGTGAGTGAGTGGAGGAGCACCCTCATAGAGACAAAGGGGAGGGGAATGGAATGAGTGTGAATTGTGAAAGGGAAACTGGGATAACATCTGAAATGTACATATATAAAATAAGTCCCCCCCCCAAAAAAAATAGGTAGACATTCTTGTTCTCAACAACTGACCTCATAGATCAAAATTTGATGGGCATTTTGTTTTAACATAGAAAAAATACAGTGTGTATAACAATTGGCTTTTTCTCTGCCTGTTCTTGCATGACTTGACCACAAACTGAACCTTTCAGTGCAACTGTGCTTTTTCCACTCTGATTCATTCCCTGATGTGAAGTGATATCATGTTTCCGTTGTTTCTGGATAAACTCAGGCATTGGATAAACCACAATATGGCTTGCAGCTTTGATCTATGCCTTAGACAGAACTATTGTAAAATATGTGAAAACAGTTTCTTTCTCATAAAAACCAAGGTTTCACTGGAGTGGATCTGGGATGGATATGGTTGGCTGCATGCCTTTATCAGTCTAGTTTTCCAGAAAACTAGACATGAAACGGCTAGCTTCTGCCAATCGTATAACTAAAGCAGCATTCACTAGAGCTAGGCGTGTATTTCTTGTAAACTCTGACTTAAAATTTTTCCTAGAAGTATTCTTGTGAACTTTTAGCTTTATCATTTTTACTTTCCTTTTCTATGTCTCAATATCACTGACATATGTTCAAATGACTTAATCACTCCATTCCAAGTATAACCAGTCAAAAATTTAAATGAATAACCAAAGAATTCCCAAAGTTCAAAATTGATCGGTATGACTTTTAATATTGACTTTATCTGACATTAAATATGTTAAAACTATTCACAAAGAACAGATCTTGAGGTTAGATTTAGGACACATACAATCCAGTTGAATTAATTACTCTTCTTTTTTGTCTCTTAAGCCTTTGGTGACACTGTGAAGATTATTCAGATTCTTAGAAACTGGCTGCATGTTACTGTTCTCTCACTTAATATAAGTTCTCTGCCCACTACCTTCACAAAACTCTCTACTACAGAGCCACTGGCTGTGTAACCTGTATTATTACTTTATCAATGATAAAAGTTAAAGCTGAATATGATTTCTAAGTAGGTAAAAAAGTGAAGTGAACTGTGGAAGACAACACTTGTGATATAAGAAGTATTAACTATCTCTTTCCTCCCTTGCTAAAAGGACTTCAGCTTTATCCCTGATAGTAACAAGGGTAAGTAGAATATTTACCTCTTTATTACTCCTTTATAGTTATATAACATTTATGGCCAGTTTTATCACATTCCCTAATATATAAAGGAAAGTCATTGGAAATTCCTTTTTACTTTTTTTTCTTTTCAGAACTCAATGTGCTGCCAATTTGTGCTCTGAAGATGAAAGCTAGATAGTAAAAAGTGAGCCTACCTTTGATAAAACTTATGGTTGGTTCTTTATGAAGTCTGAAAGATCTGTGTCTAAATTTCTTGTAATGGGATAACTTAAATATTAGTTAATTTACAAGACTCAAGTTTCTATTGTATGCAAACAAATAGAATTCCAAATAAATCATGTATTATAATATATTTACCAATAAAATCTTAGCTAAATGACAGTTTTATACTCAAAAACAGATAATTTTATTTTTATTAAAATACACATTTCACAATAGAATTTTTAAAACTTTTACTGAATTTAGTCTAGTCAATTTCATCCAAATAAAAATGCATTCCTCTGTATTGTTCTCTTTCCAAGTATGTATGTACACATGTATGTATGCTTATAAGTATGTATGTATTTGTTTTTTGACCGATTAAGATTAACCAGGATCATTTGTATGACCATTGGTTTAGAATTATTAATTGGAAGCTGTAGGGTTTTGTTGTCAGTATACAAAGGAAGATAATTACAGTTGCTCCCCCAGAATCCATCAGTAGCCAATAGTTCAGCAGAAGGTGGTTGATTCCTATGAGATGCTTCCTGATCCCCTTCCAGCTGACTCTAGGCTATGTTGAATTGACAATAAAATGCAACCAGCATAATTCATGCTTCTTCAAATTACTAAAACACATCACTGTTAAGCCATAATCCTTCCTTTTCTTTTTGTTCCCAATCTCAAGTTATATCATAATATAAATAATATATATTATAAATAATGCAGTAAAGTTTAAACAGTCTGTTAAAATATCAACTCTTTAAAAGTTCATTTTTTTTCTTTTAAAATTCCAAAGCTTCTTAACCATGATCATTGATAAAACTAAGGAGAGGAGAAAGAGGGGTGGGAGAGAGGGAGAGAGAGAAACAGACAGTGTGGAGGGTAAATATTTAGATATTCTAAATGGGGAAAACCCAGCCTTAGGAAAACTCAGGAGTATAAATTAAATCCTATTTCTCAATGTCTGGTGTCTAAGAATCATTACATTCTGGGCTCCAAAAGGCTTGGGTAGTTCACTTCTCTGGGTTGGGCATTCACAACACACATAATTCATTTCATAAGCTCCTGATGACTCTGCTTCATATCTGCCAGTGTCCTTAGTGGGCATCCCATAGTCCTAGCAGCATCTCTAGCATTCTGGGATCTCCAGTGCAATCGAGGCAGCACTTTACTAATGACCTCTCTGAGCCCCTCTGTTTGAATTCCAACTCTTCCACACAGTGACAAGCCTCAGATGCAAATACAGAAGTTTCATACATATCATTTTCAAAATCTGCTGATAACTTGACGTGCATCCTGTATATCTCTGCACCACAGTTTCTGTGTGCTGACCTGACAAAATATTTCTCAGATTTCATTTCAATATTTCTGGGTTCTTGATCACAGCTGGCGGATTCATTAGTCTACATTTCCAGTGTTCATTGTACTTGGAAAGCACAAAAAGGTTATTATTATTTTTTTTGTAGATTCTTAACCTAAAACATCACAGTAATGGCCCTGATAGTTTTTGCTTCCTTCGGAAAATGTACAGGGTAGGCCCCAGTTTTTGCATTTCTTTCAACATTCTTATCTTCTAATTTCCTACAAAACAATCTATTAAGCTATAAGTACAAAACAGCTTTTTGAGCCTAAAGCTACAAAATCCTCCAAAAATCCTCCCTTAAAACAATATAGTCAGGTTCACTATAGCAACAAACCCACTCTTGGCACCAGTTTATATTCTATTATGCTTTCTATTCCTTCTATTCCTTTGATAAACACTGCCCCAAATGAGTTTTGAATAAAAGTAGTTTTATTCTACTTTACATTTCAAGTTAACAGTCCCCACTACTAAAGGAAATCGAAGCAGGAAGCCAAGTAGGTACAGAGTAAGTAAACAGCAAACTTCTTACTGGCCCTCTCCTCTCTTTCTCTGGCAAGTTTGGATTTCTCTCTCTCTCTCTCTCTCTCTC
>NW_021604613.1:725403-771775 GCF_004785775.1 Grammomys surdaster
CCCCCTCCCCACCTCTCTCTCCCTCTTGTTCTCACTTCCACTTTTACTCAGCTAGCTTTCTTATACAACCCAGGAATATCATTCATCAATCAAAACAATTAATAACAGACACGTCTACCGGCCAATATGATCTGGGAAATTATTCAATTTAAGATTTTCTCTTTCAAGTTGATTCCAACCTATGCCAACTTGACAATCAAAACTATCCAAGAACTAGAATTCTAAAGTTTTACCAATTTTCTGTTCTCACTCTCCCCAACATGACATTTCCTCTTAATCAAAACTTTTAGCATTCCTGTCCTCATTCCCTGATATCCAATGTCTTCTACAGCATAATGACAATCTAACCTTCCCAACCACTTTTGCAATTGCAGTTTTACTTATAAAAAGGCAATGGAACTTGGGACCTCTAATGATAGAATAAAATTTCACAGAACAATAAATATGATTACTTGATCTTCAGGTATCTTTGAATTCATAATATTTATAAAGTTCTTTAGCTCTGTAGCACTACCTATTTGGTAAAAATCTTCTGATTCTGTTGTCAGATCGTGGAGTTAAGTTTCAGGATGATAGAAAGGTATGACTCTAAATTACACACATATGGTTATAAATCATCTCTAAGTAGATTTGTCTCCAGTTTGCTTATTTATTTTATACCAAAGCATAACCTCAAATACACAATCTCACTGGTGTGCTCTTTTCTGAATTTGGATTTGGCGTTCTCTACAAAAATTTATGTTAGAAAGTTGTCCACCAATGTGGTAGAATTGAGAAATGACAGAATATTCAATAATTGGGACACTGGAGGTGCTGGCTGTGGAAAGAGTTAGAGATCATTGCAGAGTGATTTAGTACTATGCAATATACTTTATTTTCGTCTGGTCTCTGATTTTGTGTTTCTCTGCCTGGCTTCCACTTCCACTGGGATACTATACTCTCCCTATAAGATCCTTTGTATAATCAAATAGAAACAACAGCTATATTCTCATGCCATTAGAGCTGGGACCTAGGTAAGTCTTTTTTCATAATTACTCAGACAGACACAAATATTTTGTTATAGTTATAGGGAAAAGGCTAATAAAACTTGATATAAATATAATTTTGGGGCTCCTAAGAGAGTATCTGTGTTGGATGTGAGAAAAATTTTTATTTAATTGATAATTTTATTCCAATAAGGCCCTTGATGAGAAGCTAGGAATTTTTTAGGGAGGGTGAGATGGAGAAAATACTTATTGCTCAGAAGCATATAGTTATGTGTCTAAAATTAAGTGAATGGTAATACAGTTATTATAAGATGACTCAAGCTCAAGTAAGATCATATATACTCCCTTGATGGAGTCTTTTATTTAGCTCAATTCAATGATATTTGTCTTGTTTATTTTTCTATAATTTTAAAGACTATTGAATCTTTATAGGACAAATGTTGAGTATGTCAGTTTCCATCACCTCTCTCCCAAACAATTGCTGATCTCCATCCCCTCTTATTCATTATGTATCAACAACACCCATGCTCACTTTAAAGAAGAAAAATAAATCAATTAAGTCATAAACTTTCTCACAAGATGTTAAGGTCCTGATAACAATGACTCAGAAACATTTATCCAAAATAAACAAATAAATGCATTCCTTGAAGACATGGAATTTTCAATAATATAACTTCTATAGCTGGTACAAACTAATTGTATTCTGACTTTATACTTGGGTAGATGCATATGAGTATTCATGTATACGTATGCACACACACACACACACACACACACACACACGCTGTCACTTCTGCTTTGCCTCATTTAAAGCACATTCTCTATATTGTCACTTAATGAATAAGGCAAAAAAGAGATAGAGGGTAAGCTCATTTACCTTATGCATATCTATTTTAGATTTTTACCCAGGCTTTAGTTTTATGCTTCAGAATGGACCAGAAGCCTTGGAAAATCTTAGAAAATTGAGAAGGAGAAAAAGAAACTACTGCAGAGGCATGCTATGATACTTTTGTGGTTGACATCATTGACCAGCAGGAACAAATGACACAATCCACTACCAATGGTGGAGCCATGAAAAGCCCCAAATTAGGGCATATCCTGACTCTTTGGAACTCAGGATTCAGCCTTCTCATCTCTAAGGTTCCACAGTGTAATCCTTTTTATGGTACCATGGGATGTATCAGTTGCTATCCTTCTGTTTTCAAATCATTTATTACACTCCTGGCCTCAGGGATGTGAGTAATTCTACAAGAAAAAAAAACCCGAGAGTGGTTAAAAACACTTCAAATTGAGATTCTTCCAGCCAAGGGCAGGAACAAGGAAGGGAGGATCTGTAAGCAGGAGGTACCTAAGTACCCAAGTCTCAATAGTCTATGTCAGCTATTGGTTACAAATATGAGGTTTAGAGCTGGGCTAGAATGCCTGAGAGACTGGGGCTAAGGTTTAAGGAAGGAGTACATGAGTGTGAAAATCTAAAGAGAATATAAATGCTCCTCTTCTTTTGTGCGATTTAGAGTACATTGTTTAAGAATGCTGTGGTAAGAATGCAGGGCAAGGTTGTAGGCTATAGGGAAAGGATAGTTGTTTATTGTGTCTTACAGAAAGTGTAGTGCTCTTAAAGTCTGCCATGGGCTTATATCTATAGAACCTTGCTCCACTTATAGGGCTTTAGCCATAGATAAGAAGTGTCCAGAGAATTGAGGAAACTTATTAGGTTGGAAAGCTTATTATTTTTCAAGCCTTTATGCAACTTCTGGTAAAGAAATCCCTGGAGGATGGGCAGGGATCTAAAGGTAATGGGCCCAGTGGACAACTAATTATATTTTTTTCCTTGTGGTTATTAAGAATGGCAGCCAAACTCCTGGAGGTCTAGAAAGTGAAATGTTCTCATAAAACTTTTTAAAATTTTTTCAGGGAGAGAGAGGTGAGGGGAGGAGGGAGGGAAAGATAAAGAGAGACAGACAGACAGACAGACAGACAGACAGACAGACCAAAACAAAGACAGACAGACTGAAACATACAGAGAGAGAGGGGGGCGGAGAGGCAGGGAGAGAGAGAAGTGCCTGACAATGAGATTATACGAATTACCTCAGCTTTGATGGACGAGAAAGGAAGTTAAGAGCCAATGTGAATGTGCATCAATATGTAGTCCATTCTTGACTCTTAGAAAATTCTGACTTTCAACTGAGTCTAAATATCAAGCATAAACGATCCTGGAGGTCTCTTATATTGGATATCTGAATTTGACATAAAGTCATTATGTTAGTTTTTCTTAGAAAGTTAATTCCAGAATGAGAAGTAGACAAAGAGCTATCTATAGTCACCCTTACACTAGATTCCTAAGCTATACAACTCTTGAGTTCAATGGACCGTTTGAAGAGGTGAATAGTCATGATTACAGGAAAGAAATTTGTACTAAATGTGATATAATTGATGAGAATCCAACAGTCTAGACAGTAACTAGAAGTGTTTTTATTAGGGGCTGATCAATAATACTTGGAGATACAGCATGGGCCATGGGTTGTAAGCTGGTATTGATGAGGATGTATAGTCTGGTTGGTCATGGTCTCAGCATTAGTCACATGTGGAGAAGTTGTTGCTGCTAAAGGGTTGATTCAAATATTGTCATAAGTTACATATTTGGCTGAAATCCAAAGTTATTACAAGAGAGAATAAATTAAAGAAAGTGCCCCGACCCCTGGGGCCTTCTACAAGGTACCCTGAGAGAAAGGGGGAGAGAATGGAAGGGACAGAAGACGCAAAGAACAAGACCAAGTCAAGTTTTCTGATCAAGGTCCAACAAACTGTATTTTCTCAAGCAATTTATACAGGCAGGGTAGGGGATAATGTGTTTGGGGGAATTTCACAGAAGCTGGGCGTTCTGCCACAGCAGATATCTTGCAGCCCCAATGTTTTTGTCTGGCTCAGGGAACAGCAACCACTTTCCTTAGGAAGGAGTGACCATTGGCTATCCACTGTCTCAGGAGTTGACAGCTGAGGAAAAACAAAACCTAAAACTATTCTTTCAAAATGGAGTCAGGTTGGCTTCCAGCAAGAAAGAAAAAGCCAGAAAGTCAAAATAGAAACAGAGATGTATGGAAGGTTACAACACAAAAGCAAACATGTAATATAAAGGTAGAGATGTCAAGAGTTTTGTCTTCTTTTCAGTTACCTAGTACACAATGAAGGCCTGAGTCTGCTTTTCTCCTTTTTACCTCTTGGTTTCAGCAATTAGATTCAAGTAATTAATCAGGTTTGATGGCAAGCGCCTTTAGTACTCAGCTATCTTACTGGCCTCATTGGTATATAAGTTTTATGTAAACTAAGACAAAAACCTGAATAAATAATATGTAATTCACATCTAGGTGGCTAACATCTTTAAACCCTTAATTAAGAAACTACACATGAGAAAGTTATGCAAGATGAGCTCTAAATAATTCTAATTTATATTGCCATAGGACATTTTCCCCTTTAAGGATTGGTGGAAGTTTATATAGATAACCTAGAAAGAATAAGTGATTTATTTGTGATTTGAATGAAGAAAAGATATAAGACAGACTTAAAAATACCACAAAATTACTTGATTTTGGCTGGAAAAACAACAGATTCTTACCAAATAATATTAAAAATACCTTGAAACCCCAATTTAGCCTCCTAGTCTGATGAAAGTTCAAAAATCCACAGATCTCATAGGCAGGGATTCCTCTTGTTTAATTCTACAGAGGGGTAGCTTTAAGGCCACAAGTAATTTTTTTAAAGCGTCTAAGTTGTGAAGAGACAAAGTTCCAACTGGCATCTCTTGTCACCAAAGCTTCCAATATAGGAATTGATTACATCTAACTGATTTGTTGGCCAAAGGATCCCCATGGAAATCCACAACCAACCATATCTGTGCCAAGACTATAGATTGCTTTCCTCAAACTGGAAAAGACTTCATTACTGAAGACAACACCTACACAATTTATTCAAGATGGAGACGTCAATCTAATGCATAGAGTATTCATTCTTACATTCTAGTGTCTTTTGTACTGTAAGGAATTCTACATGCCAACAAAAGAGAAACAGACATCAAGTCAGCCACAAGTGCTTCCATCTAGAATGATGTCCTACCTGTAACATATGCTAGTGTAATGTTGGCACAAAGCTTGTGAGGTAACCAATTAATAACTGATTTGACTTAAGACCCATTCTATGAGACAAAATCTATACCTGATGCTGCTTAGATATGAAGAACACAAGACCAGATTTCCCAGGGGCCCAAGTTAAAACTAAATAATACTGGTCTACAAAAATATAGTAGTAAAATGGCTCCAAATAATATTCTGCTATACTCATAAGTCAGTGTCTTATTCGATCATCATCAGAGAAGCTTCCTTGGGCAGCCAGACATTAATTACCCAGAGAATGATAGACCTTAGATTGATTACTCAGCACTAAATGGAATGTTTTCATCTAATTCTTCCCCTTAGAACTCAGGGAGTCCCTTAGATGAGGAGGAATAAAGAGTGTAAGAGCTAAAGGGCATGAAGGACACCAAGAAAACAGAGCCTCCTAAATCAACTCAGGAAAGTTCATAACTCAAAGAGTCTGAAGCAGTGTGTACAAGGGCTGCACAGATCTGTACCACATCATCTGCACTTACATAATGGCTTCAAGTTTAATTTTTTTATATAGGATTTCTGAGTGTATAAACAAATGGGTCTCTGATTTTTTTTCTTCTTGATTGAATATTTTATTTTCATCTCAGATGTCATCCCTTTTCTCCATTCCCTCACCCACCCAGGAAACCCCTGTCCCATCCCCCCTCCTCCTGCTTCTATGAGCATGTGCCCCCACCCACTTACCCAGTCCCACCTCCCTGCCCTCGAATTCCCCCACACTGTGACATCCAGCCTTCACAGGACCAAGGACCTACTCTCCCACCTATGCCCTACAAGGCCATCCTCCCCTACATATACAGCTGGAGCCATGGGTCCCTCCCTATGCTCTCCCAAGCTGGTGGTTTAGACCCTGGGAGCTCTGGTTTGTTGGTATTGTTGCTCTCCCCAAGGGGCTGCAAACTTTCAGCATCTTCAGTTTCTGATTCTTAAGCCTTCTCTCGGGCTCCCTTTCTTTCTTTCATTCTTTCTTTTTTTAATTTATTTACACTCCAGATTTTAGCCCCCATCCCCCATCCACCCTTCAACTGTTCCACCTCCCATACCTCTTCTCCATCAACCACCTCCAGTCTCCATGAGGATGTCTCAATACCTCACTACCCACCTCAGCTGACTTCTAAATTCCCTGGAGCCTCCAGTCTCTTGAGAGTTAGGTGCAACATCTCTGATTGAGCACAGACCCGGCAGTCCTCTACTGTATATGTGTTGGGGGCCTCATATTAGTGGCATATGCTGCCTTTTTGGTGGTCTAGTGTCTGAGAGATCTCGGGGTTCCAGGTTAATTGAGACTGCTGTTCCTCCTACAGGGTCACCTTCCTCCTCAGCTTATTTCACCCTTTCCCTAATTCATCCACAGGGGTCAGCAGCTCCTGTTCATTGGTTGGGTGTAAATATCTGCTTCTTACTATTCAGCTGCTTCATGGACCTTTAGGAGGGCTGTCATGCTAAGCTCCTGTTTGTAAGTACATCATAGGATCAGAAAAAGGGTCAGGTTTAGGGCTTCCCCTTGAGATATATCCAAATTTGGGCCTGTCACCGGACCTCCTTTCTCTCAGGCTCTCCTCCATTTTTGTCCCTGCAATTCTTTCAGACAGGAATAATTCTGGGCCAGAGTTTTTGACTGTGGGATGGCAACCCTATCCCTCCACTTGAAAGCCTGTCTTTCTACTGGAGGTGGACTGTATAAGTTTTCTCTCTTCACTGTAGGGCATTTCATCTACGATCCTTCTCTTGAGAGTCTCTCACCTCCCAGGACTCTGGTGCGTTCTGGAGGGTCCCACCACCCCAATCTCCTACTTCACAAAGTTGCCTGTTTCCATTCTTTCTGCTAGCCCTCAGGGCTTCAGTCCATTTTCCTCACACAATACCAGATCAGGTCCCCTCTTCCCTCTTCCCTCCCCCTCCCTGTCCACTTTTCCTCCCTGGCCCCTCCCTTCCTCCCCACTTGTGATTGCTTTCTTCTCCCTCCAAAGTGGGATTGAGGCATCCTTACTTATGCCTTTCAACTTGTTGACTTTTTAGTTCTGTGGACTGTATCTTGGGTGTTCTGACTTTTCATTCTTTCTTTCTTTCCTTTTTTCTTTCTTTCTTTCTTTTTTTTTTTTGGCTAACTAATATCCACTTATTAGTGAGGACACACCATGCATTCCTTTTGTGTCTGAGTTACCTCACTCAGGATATTTTTTAGTTCCATCTTTTTGCCTGTAAAACTCAGGATGTCCTCATTCTTAATAGCTCAGTAGTATTTCATGGTGTAAATGAACCACATTTTCTTTTAAAGAATTATTATTTTATTTTGTGTATATGAGTATACTGTAGCTGTCTTCAGACACAGTAGAAGAGGGCTTCGGATGCCATTACAGAGGGTTGTGAGCCACCATGTAGTTGCTGGGAATTGAACTCAGAACTTCTGGAAGAACAATCAGTTCTTTTAACCACTGAGCCACCTCTCTAGCCCATGAGCTTTCTCTTTTGTTGATTTTTCTTGTCTAACTTTGATCTTACAGTTTTTGTTTTATTTTGTTAATAAAATGGGTATGGATGAAAACCTAGTCTCTAGGGTAAATGTATGAACTGTCACTTATACCTGCTATAAAAGGGAAAATTTCTTTTTTTCTAATGAAGTGACAATAGGTTTATCAAACACTGGACAGAAGAGCTCACCTCCAGGAGCAGTTCACCAACGTACAATGGACTCCATAGCTTTTTGTGTTTGTTTTTATTTACTTAGAGTTTGATGGGCATTTGTTTGCTTGTTTTTTCTTTTTTCTTTTTCTTTTGGGGTAGTTTTTTTCCCTCTACATCTTGTCCTTTGTTTACTAATGTTAACATTCGATAAGCTTCAGTTCACCCAACACGTGCTTTTCTGTAATACCACAAATAAATCTGGCCTTCTGTTGAGCTTCCCAGATATTTTGTCATGGCTCATGAAATCTGACTGACATATTGAGCTTTAGACATCAGCATCAGGATTTGAATACAAACTTCTTTATATATATATATTTTCTAGTGGTATTGGATATGTACTACCTTCTATCTCATATAGACTATATTATATAGCAAAATTATTAACAAAATTAAAATAGTAAAACATTATAAAAATTAGTGGTATCCAGTTTGACATATGTTTAGGAAGTGTCTAGTCCTATATAGTGATTGAATAAACTGGAACTAAGCTTTTTAATTTTATTTATTTATTTTTTTACTTGTTTACTTTACATTCCACTCACTGTCCTCTCCTAGTCACCCCTCCCGCAATCTTTCCCCTATCCTCCCAGCTCTTCCTCTCTGAGAGGATGGGATCCCCTTGGATATCACCCCACCCTGACACTTCAAGTCTCTATGAGACTAGATACATTCTCTCCCACCGAAGCCAGACAAGGCAGCCTAGCTAGTAGGACATATCCCACAGACAGATGACAGCTTTTGGGATATCCCTTGTTCCAGTTGGTCAGGACCTATATGGACATCTGCTACACATGAGCAGGGAAGCCTTGGTCCAGTCCGTGTATGTTCTTTAGTTGGTGGTTCAGACTCTGAGAGCCCCAAGGGTCCAGGTTAGTTAACTCTGTTGGTCTTTCTGTGGAGTTCCTACCCCCTTCTGGACCTGCAATCTGACCTCCTATTCATCCATAAGAGTTTCCAAGCTCCATCCACTGTTTGTCTGTGGGTGCCTGTATCTGTCTGAGTCAGCTACTGGGTGGACAATGTACTCCTGTCTGTATGTTTCAGGAGTCTGATGGAGGTTGAAACAAGGCAGTGGGAGATTCAAGTGACTAAGTTTTAATGAAGAATTTTTTTAAAAATTCTATACTATATTTTTGAATTAGAATTCTAGTTTTAGAAAAATTTATGCACACTTTAATCAATTGCATATGAAAAGATATTCAATGTCATTGTAAGAATTAAAACTAAATGTAGTTTAAAAGTTTCCCAATTAGTAAAATTAATTAATTTGTATTAAATTAGTATACAACTCATTACCAAAAAGAGCTAAGTAGATTCATATGAAATGAAGTTGCAAAACTTTAAGATATTGCCAAATCAAGATTCACTTCAAAGTAGAGTGGTATTGGAAAGAAGTTTTTAAACGTAATTCCTGAACCTATAGCTTAGGAATCCTATGGAAGAAGGGATGGAAAGATTGTACAGGTCAGAGAATCAGGTGTTGGCTGCAAAATTGTGTCTCCAAGAAATTTTAGAATCTATATCTGTAAGTCACACCAACATGACTGCCTAAATATGTACTGAACAAGGACAATGGCAATAACATGGCTAAGTTTTCTGGAAATAAAAGACTACTAGAAATAAACTTTACATAAGGAACTACAAACAACTAGGGACTGCTGAAAATGGGAGAAATAGTCATCTTCAGACATGAGAATAGCAATGGTCATCCCTGAAAACAGGTAAGATTATACAGACTGAGGAATATATATATACATATATATATGTATATATATATATGAATATACATGTATATGAACATAGATGTGAGATTTCTCAATACAATATATGAAAACCAAACTCAAGAACACATCAAAAAGATTATCCACCATGGTCAAGTTGGTCAATTATACATCTGACAAAAGGTTAGTATCTAGAAAATATACAACTGCAACAAAAAACAGATATCACTTAGCTATGTCACCAAATATTGAAACTTTACCCTCTATTAGTATTCATGTTACTGGAAAGAACTTTGCACAGTACTGTAGGAAAAATGGGATTATCAATATCACTCATCTACAAACACTGCAACCTAAAACCACAACCTGTCTGAAGACATAAGGGTGGAATAGTGGCATAAATTTCATGGGAGTAGCCAACAGCCCCACTCCCTTTTTATCAAATTTATGGCCAAAGCCAAGACATTGGGCCCAAGTCTGGCACTGCTAAAATGGTCAACAATATAAAACTGGTGATTAATGGCTGTAGGGGAAACCCTACTGTTATTATTCTAATAAAGGAACAGAGCAATAAAATAACTGATATATTGCTATACCTGTAGATCAATGGACCACTCCAGAAAAGCTTCTTGTTACAACCAATGGAAACTCACATAGAGACCTACATCTGTACATAGTGCAGAGAATGAAAGACTTTGGAACAGTTATCCCTACATGATATCTTTACTAAACTCCTCAAGACTCTGGGATCTATAAAGAAGAAGAGGCACAAAGATTGTAAAAGCCAGAGGTGCTGGATGACTCAAAGTAAATAGTGTGTTCTAGACACAGCAGGACTGATATACACACAAACTCATAGATGCACAAAATATGCACAGGTTAAATGACACAAAATCTCAGCATGAAGAAGCAGAACACAGTATTGTATCACTAATCAAGAAGCTGTTTTTAATTAATACCCATTACTAAAAGGAAAATCAATTTTTTTCCACTGGAGTTTCCATGTATATACCAACTACATTAGAGGGCAGGCCCCATGCCCAGAACTCACTGGCCAACAGAAAACAGGATCTATGTACTTTGTGTGCTTTTGTTTGGTTGTAAGTTTACATTGGCATTCTTGTCTTAGTAAATTTTGTGTCTTTTGATTCTTATCTTTTGGGCGAGGTTTAAGACAGGGAAGGAATATGAAGTTAGCTGGATAGGAGGCAGAAGATCTGGGAGATGTTGTGAGAGAGAAGAGTATGGTCAAAATACATTGCATGTACATTTTTTTTAATTAAAAAAGAAAAATATCTATAGGTGAGGAGGCTACAATATCTGCCCCAACACCCCAACACCTGGAGTAACTGGGACAAGCAAGACCAAGGGACACAGTGGCACAGGTTCCTTCCAGTCTGAGCCAGTGCCTCGAACAGACCTTGGGCAATAACTCCACACCCAGTCCCACAATATCCAGAGGAAGCTCAACTACCAGGTGTTCTAACACCTGGATCATAGGTAAGGAGCCCACAATATCTGCCCCAACATCTCAACACCGGAAGTACCAGGAACCAGTGGGATCCAGGGAACCTCCACCTGGCCAGTGGCACGGATTCCTTCTGATCTGAGCCAGTGCCCTGAGCAGACCTTGGGCTCTTGCTGCGCACCCAGTCTCACAGCATACAGATGAAGATCGATTTCCAGGTGTTGTAACATGCCCAGGATCAAAGGTGCTCTAACACACCCAGTATCACAAGATCTTAGGAGCTTGGTCACACCAGAATTTCAGGATCCCAGTGGCAGCTTGACTCCCAGGAACTCTGACACACCAGGATCTCAGAATCACAGGATCCCAGAATCACAGGATCACAGAGACAGCTAGACTCTAAGGAGTACTGACACAACTGGGATCATAGGAGGCACAGGCTCCAGCAGAGACGGTAAGGGCAGGTAGCACTAGAGTTAACCAGAAGAAAAGGCAAGCATAAGAATATAAACAACAGAAACCAAGGTTACTTGGCATCACCAGAACCCAGTTCTCCCACCATAGCAAGTCCTCAATTCACGTGACACTGGAAAAAAAGATTTAGATTAAAAAATGACTTCTCATAACAATGATAGAGGACTTTAAGAAGTACATAAATAACTCCCTTAAAAAATACAGGAGAACACAGGTAAACAGGTAGAAGCCCTTAAAGAGAAAATACAAAAAAATCTGTTAAAGAATTATAGGAAAATACAACCAAACAAAAGAAGAATTGAACAAAACCATCCAGGACATAAAAATAGAAATAGAAACAATAAAGAAATCACAAAGGAGACAACCCTGGAGATAGAAAACCTAGGAATGAGATCAGGAGTCATAGACACAAGCATCACCAACAGAATACAAGAGACAGAAGAGAGAATCTCAGGTGCAGAAGATGCCATAGAAAACATTGACGGAACAGTCAAAGAAAATGTAAAATAGAAAAAAACTCCTAACACAAAACATCCAGGAAATCTAGGACACTATGAGAAGACAAAACCTAAGTATAATAGGTATAGAAGAGAGTGAAGATTCTCAACTTAAAGGGCCAGTAAATATATTCAACAAAATTATAGAAGAAAACGTCCCTAACAAAAGGAAAGAGATGCCCATAAATATATAAGAAGCCTTCAGAACTCCAAATAAACTTGACCAGAAAAAAAATTCTTCCCATCACATAATAATCAAAATACAAATTAATTAAGAATATTAAAAGCAGTAAAGGAAATAGGTCAAGTAAGATACAAAGGCAGAACTATCAGAATTACACCAGATCTATCACCAGACTCTTAAAGTTCCTAAGCAGATGTCATACAGATTCTAAGAGAACTCAAATTCCAGCCCAGGCTACTGTACCCAGCAAAATTCTCAATTACCACAGATGGAGAAACCAAGATATTACATGACAAAATGAAATTTACACAATATCTTTCCAAAAATCTAGCCATACAAAAGATAATAAATGGAAAACTCCAACACAAGGGGGGAAACTACATCCTAGAAAAAACAAGAAAGTAATCTTCTATCAACAAATCCAAACGAAGATAGCATAATTCTACCTCTCATAACAAAAATAACAGAAAGCAGAAATCACTTTTCTTAATATCTCTTAACCTCAATGGACTCAATTCCCCAATAAAAAGACTAACAGACTGGATACATAAACAGAACCCAGTGTTTTGCTACATACAGGAAAAACACGTCAATGACAAAGACAGATACTACCACAGAGGAAAAGGCTGGGAAAAAATTTTCCAAGCAAATGGTCCCAAGAAACAAGCTGGAGTAGCCATTCTAGTATCAAATAAAATCAACTCTCAACCAAATAGATATGGAAGTACACTACATACTTGCCAGAGGAAAAACTACTAAGATGAACTCTCAATTCTGAACATCTATGCTCCATATGCAAGGGTACTTACATTTATAAAAGAAACTTTACTAAAGCTCAAAGCACACATTGCACCCCACATAATAACAGTGAGAGATTTCAACACCCCATTCTCAGCAATGGACCAATCATGGAAACAGAAACTAAACAGAGACACAGTGAAACTAAGAGAACCAAGTGGATTTAACAGTTATTTATAGAACATTTCATCCTATAACAAAATATACATTCTTCTCAGCACCTAATAGTACTTTCTCCAAAATAGACCATATAATTGGTCACAAAAACAGGACTCAACAGATACAAGAAGATTGAAATAATCCCATGCATCCTATCCGATCACCATGCAATAAGTCTTCATTAACAACAAGAACAACAGAAAGCCCACATACGCATGGAAGCTGAACAACGCTCTACTCAATGATAACTTGATCAAGGAAGAAATAAAAAAAGAAATTAAAAATCTTTTAGAATCTAATGAACATGAAGGCACATCATAACAAACTTATGGGAAACAATGAAAGCAGTGGTAAGAGGAAAACTCATAGCACTGAGTGCCTCCAAAAAGAAACTGAAGACAGCATACACTAGCAGCTTGCCAGTACACCTGGAAGCTCTAGAACAAAAAAAAGCAAATATACCCAAGTGGAGTAGATGGCAGGAAATATTGAAACTCAGGGCTGAAATCAACCAAGTAGAAACAAAAAACTATAAAAGTATCAACAAAACCAGGAGATGGTTCTTTGAGAAAATCAACAAGATAGATAAACCC
The DNA here is from genome assembly GCF_004785775.1 of Grammomys surdaster. NCBI lineage: Eukaryota > Metazoa > Chordata > Mammalia > Rodentia > Muridae > Grammomys > Grammomys surdaster. The sequence continues at coordinate 739,129 of NW_021604613.1, forward strand.
TTAGTCAGATTAACCAGAGGGCACAGAGATAGTATCCAAATGATTAAAATCAGAAATGAAAAGGGAGACATAGCAACAAAAACTGAGGAAATTAAAAAAAAATCATCAGATCCTACTACAAAACCCTATACTCAACCAAATTGGAAAATCTGGATGAAATGGAAAATTTTCTAGACAGATTCCAAGTGCCAAATTTAAATTAAGATCAGATAAACCACTGAAGTATTCCTATAACACTTAAAGAAGTAGAAGCAGTCATTTGAAGTCTCCCAACCAAAAGAAGTCCAGGACCAGATGGGTTCAGTGCAGAATTCAATCAGACCTTCAAAGAAGACGTAAAACCAATACTCTTCAAACTATTCCACAAAATAGAAACAGAAGGAACCCTACCCAATTCATTCTATGAAGCCACAGTTATTTTTATGCCTAACCCACACAAAGACCCAAAAAAGAGAACTTCAGACAAATTTCTTATGAACATTGATGCAAAAATACTCAATAAAATTCTCACAAACCAAATCCAAGAGCACATCAAAAAGATCATGATCAAGTAATCTTCATCCCAAGGATGTAGGGATGGTTCAATATACAGAAATCCATCAATGTAATCGACTCCATAAACAAACTCAAAGAAAAAGCCCACATGATCATTTAATTAGATTCTGAAAAATCATTTGAGAAAATTCAACATCCCTTCATGTAACAAGTCTTGGGAAAATCAAGAATTCATGGCCCACACCTAAACATAGTAAAAGCAGTATATGCAAATCTTTAGCCAACATCAAACTGAATGGAGGGAAACTTGAAGCAATCTCATTAAAATCAGAGTCTAGACAAGGCTCCCCACTCTCTTCCTATCTATTCAATGTAGTATTTGAAGTTCTAGCTAGAGCAATTCAACAGCAAAAGGTGGTCAAAGGGATAAAAATTGGAAAGAAAGAAGTCAAAACATCACTAATGGCAGATGATAAGATATTATACTTAAGTGACCTTGAAAATTTGACCACAGAACATTAAACTTGATAAACAACTTCAGCAAAGTTGCTGGATATAAAATTAACTCAAACAAATCAATAGCCTTCATCTACTCACAGAATAAACAGACTGAGAAAGAAATTAGGGAAATGACATCCTTCACAATAGTCACAAATAATATAAAATACTTTGGTTTGACTCTATACAAACAAGTGAAAGATCTGTATGACAAGAACTTCAAGTCTCTGAAGAAAGAAATCGAAGATGACCACAGAAGATGGAAAGATCTCCCATGCTCATGGCTTTGCAGGATTAATATAATAAAAATGTCCATCTTACCAAAAGCAATCTACAGATTAAATGCATTTTCTATCAAATTTCCAACTCAATTCTTTATAGAGATAGAAAGAGCAATCTTCTTTTGTTTTGTTGTTTGTTTGTTTTTTTCGAGACAGGGTTTCTCTGTATAGCCTTGACTGTCCTGGAATTCATTCTGTAGACCAGGCTGGCCTGGAACTCAGAAATCCACCTGCCTCTGCCTCTGCCTCCCAAGTGCTGGGATTAAAGGCGTGCACTACCACTTCCAGGCTAGAAAGAGCAATCTTAAAAATCATTTGGAACAACAAAAAACCCAGGATAGCAAAAACTACTCTCAACAATATAAGAACTTCGGGGGGAATAACCATCTCTGTTTCAAGATGTACTACAAAGCAATAGTGATTAAAAACTGCATGGTATTGGAACAGAGACAGGCAGGAGGATCAATGGACTACAATAGAAGACCCTGAAATGAACCCCCATACCTACAGTGACTTGATCTTTGACAAAGAAGCTAAAACTGTACAGTCGAAAAAAGACAGCATTTTCAACAAATGATGCTGGTTCAACTGGAAGTCAGCATGTAGAAGGATGTAAATTGACCGACTCTTATCTACTTGTACAAAGCTCAAGTCTAAGGAGATCAAGGACCTACACATAAAACCAGATACACTGAAAGTAATAAAGGAGAAAGTGGGGAAGATCCTCGAACACATGGGCACAGGGGAAAAGTTCCACACCAGAACACCATGGTTTATGCACTGAGTTCAGGAATTGACAAATTGGACCTCATAGAATTGCAAAGCTTCTGTAAGGCAAAGGACACTGTCAATAGGACAAAATGGCAACCAACAGATTGTGAACAGATCTTTACCAATCCTACATCTAATAGAGAGCTAATATCCAATATATACAAAGAACTCAAGAAGTTAGACTCCCAAGAATCAAATAACCCTATTAAAAATGGGATACAGAGCTAAACCAAGAATTCTCAACTGAGAAATATCAAATGGCTGAGAAGCACCTAAAGAAATTAACATTCATAGTCATCAGGGAAATTCAAATCAAAACTACCTTGAGATTCTATCTTACACCAGTCAGAATAGCTAAGATCAAAAACTCAGGTGACAGCAGATGCTAAAGAGGATGTGGAGAAAGAGGAACACTTCTCCATTGTTGGTGGGATTGCATGCTGGTACAACCACTCTCGAAATCAGTCTTGTGGTTCCTCAGAAAATTAGACATAGTATTACATGAGGACCCAACTATACCTCTCCTGAGCATAGACCCAAAAGACTCTCCAACATATAACAAGGGCACATGCCCCACTCTGTTCATAGCAGCCTTATATTTAATAGCCAGAATCTGAAAAGTACCCAGATGTCCTTCAGCAGAGGAATGTATGCAGAATATGTGTTATATTTACACAATGGAGTATTATTCAGCTATTAAAAACAATGAATTCACGAAATTCTTAGGCAAATGGATGGAACTATAAAATATCATCCTGAGTGAGGTAACCCAGTCAGAAAAGAATACACATTGTATGCACTCACTGATAAGTGAATATTCGCCTACATGCTTGTAATACCCAAGATACAATTCACAGACCACATGAAGGTAAAGAATAAGGAAGACCAAAATGTGAGTGCTTCTGTTCTTCTTAGAAAGGGGAACAAATATTATTGGGAGCAAATACAGAAACAAAGTATGGAGCAGAGACTAAAGGAAAGGCAACTCAAAGTCGTCTCCACCCGAGAATACATTCCATGTATAGTCATTCAACCCAGACACTCTTGTGGACTGTGGATGCTAAGAAGTGCATGCTGACAGGAATCTGATTTAGTTGTCTTTTGAGAGGCTCTGCCAGAGTCTGACACAGATGCCCACAGGTACCCATTGGACTGAGCATAGGGTTTCCAATGGGGTCCCCTGTGCAGGATTTAGAGAAAGAACTGAAAGTGCTGAAGGGGTTTACAACCTCATAGGAAGAACAATAATATCAACCCACCAGACCCCTCCAGAGCTCCCAGAGATTAAACTACCAACCAAGGAGTACACATGGAAGGACTCATGGCTCCAGCTTCATATGTTGCAGAGAATGGCCTTGTCAAGCTTTAATGGTAGGACAGGCCCTTGGTCCTCTCCAATGCCCAATTCTCCAGTGTAGGGGAATGTGAGGGCAGGAAGGCAGGACTGGGTGGGTGGGAGAACACCTTCATACAAGCAGAGGAGGGTGGATTCTATAGGGGGGTTCCGGGTGGTGGTGGTGGTCACCAGGAAAGGGGATAACATTTTAAATGTAAAGAAAAAATATCCAATAAAAAAAGGAGAAAAAATGTCACAATATTTTTTAGTAATTATTTAAGTTTATTGTATAATAAAGTTTGTGATTTCTTTTTTATACATGGGATTGTAGAAATGTGTTGTGTTTTGCTACCTGAATTCAGGTAGTTTATACTAAATGGCTACAAATAAAAGAGGCTCATTGTAATTATAGAAGTTTTTAAAATATTTATTAGTTTTATTTTGACAGAGAACCTATCACTTCATATTTCCATAAACAGCTTGTTTGCAATTCACTAAAATCTGTGAAACTTGATCTTCTCAGCCTAAGACATAATAAAGACATCCAGACTCATAGCCTTTAGTCTGCTTGAACAAATCTTTGATTTATATCCAAAGATAAAAATGTAAACTATACATCTCGGTATTGCTATGAGAAAGTGGAAGGTTCTTTTCTTTTATATTCTTTGTGAATAGATGGACAATTGTTTTTCACTTTTTCTTTGTGTAAAGTTTTTGTCATAGGACCTGTGGTGGTTGGTATATGCTTGGCCTAGGGAGTGGCACTATTAGGAGGTATGGCCTTGTTGGAGTATGTGTGTCACTGTGGGGATGGGCTTAAATACCCTCAACCTAGCTGCCTGAATGTGAATCTTCCACTTGGAGTTTTCAGATGAAGATGTAGAATTCTAACCTCCACCTACACCATTCCTACCTGGATTTTGCCATATTCCTGCCTTGATGATTATGAACTAAACCTGTGAACCTGTAAATCATCCCCAATTAAATGTTGTCCTTATAAGAGTTGCCTTGCTCATGGTGTCTGTTCACAGCAGTAAAAGTCTAACTAAGATAGTACCCTATGTCTGCTTTCTTGAAGCCATCACTAAAATCTCTTGTCCTTCAATAAGGCATAAGAAGGTAAAGAAAGATGTGATGACAGAAAGAGAAGACTGAATATAATTTAACTTCTCTCAGAAGATGCAGGGCTCTTTCTCATTAAAGGCTTTTCACAAATACAGTATCTTGTAGATTAGTGTTTAAAACATATTCTGAGCTAAATTCAGAAATATCATGACTTTTTTATATAAAAAAAATTGACCAGATGAAATGATGATATTGAAGGAGGAAGAAGTCTTTAGAGGAGTAACTTGTCTTATTTTTTTGAATTTCATGTATAAATACTAAATTTACATCATTCCCAGACCTTCCTCTTCTCCTTCTAATTCTTCCTATGTGTGCCATTCAGGAGGAGTTAGAAAGAAGACTAAAGGAGCTGAAAGGGTTTGTGGCCTCATGAGAAGAGCAACAATACCAACAAACCACAGCTCCCAGGGTCTAAACTACCAGCCTGGGAGCACTTAGGGAGGGACCCATAATTCCAGCTGTATATATAGGGGAGAATCGCCTTGTCTGGCATAGGTGGGAAAGGAGATCTTTGGTCCCATGAAGGCTGGATGCCCAGTGAGAGGGAATTCGAGGGTGGGGAGGTGGAAGTGGGGGGTAGGTGGGGGAACATCCTCATAGAAGCAAGAGGAAGGGGGATGGGATAGGGGGTTCCTGGGTGGGGTGAGGGAATGGGGTAAAGGGATAACATATGAAATGTAAATAAAATATCCAATAAAAAAATTTTAAAAATAACTTTTCTAATTCATGATCTTTTCTTCTGTTATTATATTGTTACACAAACTCACACTCAGACAGACACACACAGACACAGACATACACACACACATACACACACACCCTTCATAGAGTCCATTTACTTTTTTTCATATGAATATGTGTATAGTAATTTAAGTGAGAATGTCCCCCATAGGCTCATACCTCTGAATACTTGGTTCCCAGTTGATGGTACTGTTTGACACACGCTAAGAGTTGTGGCCTTGTTTGAGAAAGTGTATCACTGGAGGCAGACCTTAAGATTTCAAAATCCTACATCCTTCTCAATTATCTTTCTCTGTCTAATGGTTTTTTCTCAAGATGTGAGCTCTCAGCTACACTATGTCTGTATTTTTCCTCTGTCAAGTTCTCTACCATGATGATCATGGACACTCTAACCACATGAAACTATAAGCCCTTTAAACTCTTTCTTTAATAAATTGCCTTGGTGATGGTATCTTATCACAGTAATAGGAAAGAATTTAGGCAATGTGTTTAGTGTTGACTACCTGGGAGCTGATAACCTGGATAAAAATTTGATTCTCTCTCAACAGCTATTACTTGCTGGAAGCTTTACAGCTAGAATGGAATCTTGTAAATCTTCCCCATCTACATCAGTAAATTAACTGGTGTTGTCACTATAAAGGTATTTCTTAAGCAGTAATATTATTGAGACTTTTTTGCATGCTGCTCCCCTCTCATATTTAGAAGATGTTATTTCCTAGTACATGTCCTGGACCTCTGGCTCTTACAATCTTCCTCTTCTGTGGTGTATTCTTTGAGCTGTAAGTGTAATAGTTGTATTATAGAAGTATCACTTGGATGTGGGCCCTCCATGGTCACTTATTATTTGTATTTTGACTGGTTGTGATTCTCTGCTGGACCAGGTGGACCAGCTATTTTCCTTATCTGCTGGAAAAAGACTCCTCCCTCCTCCCAGGAGTAACAGCTACACTGCTACACTTACCTAGAAGTATAAAGGTACATACATTTAGAAACTATATTGATTTAAGAAAATAGAAGTCATAGGTTTTCCACTTGTTTCTATGACCTCTCCAGCTAAGGGTGATTGGCTAGTTTATAGTACCTGGTATAAATTCTTTCTCATTGAGATAGTCTTAAATTCAATTAGAAAACTGCTTTTCACTCCCAAATAAAAGTGACACTGTTGTATCCTTGGGCATGTTTGTCTCAGTCACTTTTGTGAATTATAGGCATTTCAAGGTAGGACTGTTTATTGTTTTTTTCTTTCTTGGAAGCTCCTATAGAGCCTTTAGACATTATAAAAGCTATCTCTCAGGGAGGATGTCTTTAGCTCAGCTCCTGGTTGATTACTCCAATTCTAGTGATCAAAGATGTCTTTACCTGTTTTTGAAAACCTACTGGAGATACATGGCCTCCCCTCTTTTTGCAATGGCAATGATGTCTGTATCAAGTAATAAAGTATGAATAATTAAAATGACCCATTGTGTTTTCATTTATTTATTTAACCAACAAATACTGTCATCCATGTGAACACAAATATGAGAAGACTTGAGAATTAAGCAAATTTGATTACTATATTGCTCTGCATTCAGATGAAGTCTTGAAGCAAGAAAGAAAATAAACAATAAAGAAATATTGAAATGGGAATGAAGAGAGAAAGTCAGTCTGAGATAGTGGAAAAACACCCAAGGACCATCACAGGTTAGAGGAAAGCAAGGGCCTGATGGTGAGCACGTAACATTTACAGAGCATAATGTAAGTGAGCTGGAGTATGAACTCACAGTGCTATAGGGAATGTAATCAAATTCTTCTTTGACAGATTTTTTCATATTAATTTGTAGATAAAATCAACTAGATCCTATGTGAAACATAAAAATAAAATGTAAAATAATGAGCAAATATATAAATAGACTCAGCATGAAGGGTAGACATGCAGGAGGAGAACCATTTGAGCCATCTTGGGTTACCAACTCTTGAAAACATAGAAAATTAGAAATAATAATGAATATAACCAATATAACCATTGAAAGTAAGTGTAAATATAAAATCTGTTTAAATGAAAATAAAATTGAAAACCTACATAAAAGATACATACAAGGAAAATAATCTAACCAAGTGGGTCTTAGAAATTTATATTCAGTGCTGAACAATGATTCATGTATCAGTGTGGTTTCATTATAAATGTTACCGTTTCATAAATTATTATGTGTGGGTTAAAGGAGTGAGTGTATTGTATAAATTAACATATGGATAATACTCTCAACTGAAACTTTGCTTGTTCACTTACACCATACTTTGAAATTGTCCAAAATTTATATTCTGTGTGATTTTAAACAACTTAATCTTTTCTATTCTGCTCTATGGGCAAGCTTCTCCTTACAGTGCCTTGTAGTGTAATCCTGTAAGACCTACTGAAGGGGTAAAATATAGTTACAGCACAATCCTAAGTTTCTGGGTTTTTTTTCCTTTTATTTCCTTGTTTAGCTTTTGTTTTGTTTTGTTTTGTTTTGTTTTATGGTATCAGTATGAGACTGTGGCTCAATTCCAAATGCAATAAGCTCTGTATCTGTTGAACTGTTTAGGAAAAATGGCATAGGAATCTGTTTTTTCTCTGCATTGAGAATTCTCTGATCATTAAAATGCTAGAAAAATGCTGGTAGACAGGAACCTCAGTGTGAAGAGTCTACTTCCTGTTCCCATTTAGTTTGTTACCCTCTCCTCTCCTGTCCAAAAATTAAAGGAATGTGTTGTGATACAGAAATTCTTCAGTTCAGATTATTTCCCCATGGATAGTAAGCTATTTGAGAATAGACAAACTTTACTGTACTGTGATTTTATGTTTGCATGTTTGCATTCTTTGAGATACAAATAACATCTTTCAGCATATTTTTATCTGTCATTGACATTCACAAGATAGTTGTCAAGAATGTGTCTAGATCTAGTATGTGTGCCATGCCATGGAACTTCCTTATGTAAACCACCAAGCCTGAAGACTCAGTTTTCTTTATCAAGGAAAAAGTCAAGCACAGAATTCTGGAGATCAAACACAGGGTATTAGTCTCGTATGGTTAGTGGTTTTTACCTTATAAGCACTCCCTACCCCAATAAACACACTCTAGCTCAAATCATCTCACTTACAGATAATTGTACAAAATGATTCCCCCAAACAACCCCAAATCTAAAGGATGATATACATGTATTGCAGATGAATGAATAATTAAGAATGATTCAAATGCCCATTCTAACCACCACTTGGTCTTTTTGGCTGGGGCAGACACCTAGCTGGTCTGCTCCTCTGAAACACCATATCCTGAACCTTCCTAGAGCAACAGACACCAACCATATCCTGAAACATCCAGAGGAACCACTGCACTCAGAGCAGCAGAGATACCACTGCACTCAGAGCAGAGGAGGAACCACTGCACTCAGAGCAACAGGATTTCAGGCTCCCAGGGGCAGCCTGAGTCCCAGGAGCTCTTCCACTCAGGAGATCAGTATCACAGGATCACAGAAGCAGCTGGACTCTGAGGAGTTCTGACACAAGCAAGATAACTGGAAAGACAGGCTCCAGTCAGAGACAGTGAGTGCAGGTAGCCCTAGAGATAACCAGATGGTGAAAGGCAAGTGCAAGAATATAAGCAACAGAAACCAATGTTACCTGGCATCATCAGAACCCAGTTATCCTACCATAGCAAGTCCTGGACACCCCATCACATGGGAAAAGCAGGATTCAGATTTAAAATCACTTCTCATAATGATGATAGAGGACTTTAAGAAGGATATAAACAACTCCTTTAAAAAAAATACAGAAAAACTCAGGTAAACAGGTAGAAGCTTTTAAAGAGAAAACACAAAAATCCCTTAAAGAATTGCAAGAAAACACAACCAAACAGGTGAAGGAATTAAACAAAACCTTCCAGGATCTAAAAATGGGAGTAGAAACAATAAAGAAGTCTCAAAGGGAAACTACCCTGGAGATAGGAAACCTAGGAAAGAAATCAGGAGTCATAGACGCAAGCATCACCAAGAGAATAGAAGAGAGAATCTCATGTTCAGAAGATACCATGGACAACATTGAAACAATTGTCAAAGAAATGCAAAATACAAAATGCAACTAACCCAAAACATCCAGGACACAATGAGAAGACCAAGTCTAAGAATAATAGGTATAGATGAGAGTGAAGATTCCCAACTTCAAGAGCCACTAAACATCTTCAATAAAATTATATGGGAAAACTTTCCGAACCTAAAGAAAAGAGATGCCTATGAACATTCAAGAAGCCTACAGAACTCCAAATAGACTACATCAGAAAAGAAACTTCTCCTGCCACATAAAAATCAAAACATCAAATGCATAAAACAAATAAAAAATACTAAAAGCAGTAAGGAAAAAAGGTCAAGTAACATATAAAGGCAGACCAATCAGAATTACACAAGACTTCTCACCAGAGACTATAAAAGCCAGAAGATTCTGGACTGATATCATACAGACCCTAAGAGAACACAAATGCCAGCCCAGACTACTATACAAAACTCTCAATCACTTTAGATGGAGAAACCAAGATATTCCATGACAAAAACCAAATTTACATAATATCTCTTACTACAAATCCAGTCCTACAAAGGATAATAGATGGAAAACTCCAACACAAGGAGGGAAACTAGAACCTACAAAAACCAAGAAAGTAATCCTCTATTAACAAACCCAAAAAAAGAAATAGTTACACAAACATAGTTTCACCTCTAATAACAAAAATAACAGGAAGCAACAACCACCTTTCCATAATATCTCTTAACATCAATGGACTCAATTTCCCAATAAAAAAATGTAGACTAACAGACTGGATACATAAACTGAACCTAGAATTTTGCTGCATACAGTAAATGCACCTCAGTGAAAAAGACAGATACTACTTCAGATTAAAAGGATGGAAAACAATTTTCCAAGTAAATGTTCCCAGGAAACAAGCTGGAGTAGCCATTCTAATGTTGAATAAAATCGACTTTAACCAAAAAGTTATCAAAAAAGATAAGGAAGGACATATTATACTTGTCAAAGAAAAGATCTACCAAGATGAACTCTCAATTCTAAACATCTATGCTCCAAATACAAGAGCACCCACATTCATAAAAGAAATTTTACTAAAGCTCAAAGCAAACATTGCACCTCATACAATAATAGTGGGGGATTTCAATACCCCACTCTCAGCAATGGACAGATCATGGAAACAGAAACTAAACAGAGACACAGTGAAATTAACAGAAGTTATGAACCAAGTGGATTTAATAGATATCTATAAAACATTTCATCTTAAAACAAAAGAATATACCTTTTTCTTAGCACCTCATGGTACCTTCTCCAAAATAGACCATATAATTGGTCACAAAGCAGCCCTCAACAGATACAAAACTACTGAAAGAATCAGAAGATTATGGACTAAGGCTGGTCTTCAATAATAACAAAATCAATGGAAAGCCCACATACACATGGAAACTGAACAACACTCTACTCAATAATTACTTGGTCAAGGAAGAAATAAAGAAAGAAATTATAGACTTTTTAGAATTTAATGAAAATGAAGGCACAACATACCCAACTTATTGGACACAATGAAAGAAGTGGTAAGAGGAAACCTCATAGCTCTAAGTGTCTACAAAAAGAAACTGGAGAGAGCATACACTAAGAACTTGACAGCATACCTAAAAGCTCTAGTACAAAAAGAAGCAAATACACCCTAGAAGAGTAGATGGCAGGAAATAATCAAACTCAGGGCTGAAATCAACCAAGTAGAAACAAAAAGAACTATACAAAGTATCAACAAAACCAGAAGCTAGTTCTTTGAGAAAGTCAACAAGATAGATAAACCCTTAGCCATAGAAACAGTATCCAAATTAATAAAATTATAACTGGAAAGGCAGCCAACAGAAACTGAGGAAATTAAAAAAAAAAAACATCAGATCCTACTACAAAGGCCTACACTCAACAAAACTGGAAAACCTGGATGAAATGGACAATTTTCTAGATAGATACCAGGTACCAAAGTTAACTAAGAGCAGATAACCATCTAAACAGTGCCATATCCCTAAAGAAATAGCCGCAGTCATTAAAAGTCTCCCCACAAAGAAAAGCCCAGGACCAGATTGTTTTAGTGCAGAATTCTATCAGACCTTCAAGGAAGACCTAATACCAATTCTCTTCAAACTAGTCCACAAAATAGAAACAGAAGGAACACTACCCAACTCATTCTATGAAGCCACAATTATGCTTATACCTAACACAAAGATAGAACAAAGAAACTTTCAGAACAATCTCCCTTATAAATAGCGATGCAAAAATATTCAATGAAATTCTTACAAACAGAATCCAAGAATACATCAAAACAATCATCCATAATGATTAAGTAGACTTTATCCCAGGAATGCAGGGGTGGCTCAATATTTGGAAATCCATCAATGTAATTCACTAAAGAAACAAACTCAAAAGAAAAAAATCACATTATCCTATCACTAGATGCTGAGAAAGCATTTGACAAAATTCAACATCACTTCATCGTAAAAGTCTTGGAAAGATCAGGAATTCAAGGCCCATACCTAAACATAGCAAAAGCAATATACCGCAAACTAGTAGCCAACATCAAACTAAATGGAGAGAAATTTGAAGGAATCGCACTAAAATCAGGGACTAGACAGGGCTGCCTACTCTCTCCCTACATATTCAATATAGTACTGGAAGTCCTAGCTAGAGCAATTAGACAACAAAAAGAGGTCAAAGGGACACAGATAGGAAAGGAAGAAGTCAAAATATCACTATTTGCAGATAATATGATAGTATGCTTAAGTGACCTCAAATCTTTTACCAGAGAACTAAACCTGATAAACAACTTAAGTGACCTCAAAACTTCCACCATAGAACTCGAAATCCTGATAAACAACTTCAGGAAAGTGGCTGGATATAAAATTAACTCAAACAAATCAGTAACCTTTCTCTACTTGACAGATAAACAGGCTGAGAAATAAATTAGGGAAATGACACCCTTCAAAATAGTCACAAATAATATAAAACAACTTGGAATTAATCTAACCAAGCAAGTGAAAGATCTATATGACAAAAACTTCAAGTCTCTAAAGAAAGAAATTGAAGAAGATCTCAGAAGATGGAAAGATCTCCCAGGCTCATGGATTGGCAAGTTTAATATGGTAAAAATGGCCATCTTGCTGAGAGCAATCTACAGATTCAATGCAATCCCCATTAAAATCCCAACTCAATTCTTTACAGACTTAGAAAGAGCAATTTGCAAATTCATTCAGAATAACAAAAAACCCAGGATAGGGAAAACTATTCTCAACAATAAAATAAATTTCCAGAGGAATCACTATCCCTGACCTCAAGCTGTACTACAGAGCAATAGTGATAAAAACTGCATGTTATTTGTACAGAGACAGACAGGAAGATCAATGGAATAGAATTGAAGACCCAGAAATAAACCCACACACCTATGACCACTTGATTTTTGACAAAGGAGCTAAAACCATCCAGTGGGAAAAGGATAACATTTTTATCAAATGGTGCTGGTTCAACTGGAGGTCAGCAAGTAGAAGGATGTAATTTGACCCTTTCTTATCTCCTTGTACAAAGCTCAAGGCCAAGTGGATCAAGGACCTTCACATAAAACTAGATACACTGAAACTATTAGAATAGAATATAGGGAAGTACCTCGAATTCCTGGACACGGGGGAAAAGCTCCTGAACAGAACACCAATGGCTTATGCTCTAAGATCAAGAATTGACAAATGGGACCTCATAAAATTGCAAAGCTTTTGTAAGGCAAAGGAAACTGTCAATAAGACAAAATGACAACCAACCAATCCTACATCTCATAGAGGACTAATATCCAATATATACAAGAAATTAGAACTCAAGAAATTAGACTCCAGACAACCAAATAACCCTATTAAAAATGGAGTACAGAGCTAAACAAAAAATTCTCAACTGAGATAACTTGAATGAATGAGAAGCACCTAAGGAAATGTTCACATCCTTAGTCATCAGGAAAATGCAAATCAAAATAAAACTGAGATTCTACCTCACACCAGTCAGAAGGGCTAAGATAAAAAACGTATCAAGTGACAGCAGATGCTGGCCAGGATGTGGAGAAAGAGGAACACTCCTCCATTGTTGGTGAAATTGTAAGCTCTCACAACCTCTTTGGAAATCAGTCTTGTAGTTTCTCATAAAATTGGACATAGCATTACCTGAGGATCCAGCTATACCACTCCTGGGCACATACTCAGGTGATGCTCTAACATATAACAAGGACATATACTCCATTATGTTCATAGCAGCCTTATATATAATAGCCAGAAGCTGGAAAGAACCCAGATGTCCTTCAACAGAGGAATGGATACAAAAAATGTGATACATTTACACAATGGAATATTACTCAGCTATTAAAAACAATGAATTCAAAAAATTCTTAAGTAAATGGATGGAACTAGAAAATATCATTCTGAGTGAGGTAACCCAATCACAAAAGAACTCACATGGTTTGCACTCACTGATAATTGGATATTAGCCCAGAAGCTTGAAATAGCCATGATTCAACTACAGACCACATGAAGCTCATGAAGAAGGAACACCAAAGTGTGGGTGCTTTCGTCCTTCTTAGAAGGAGCAACAAAATACTCAAGGGAGCAAATATGGTGACAAAGTGTGGGACAGAAACTGAAGTAGGTAGGTGCTGTCTGGAGACTGTTCCACCTGAGTATCCATCCCACCAAAGGTAGATGCTGATGTGGATGTCAGGAAGTGCATATGCTGACAGGAGCCTGATATAGCTGTCTCCTTAGAAGTTTGCCAGAGCCTGACAATACAGAGGTGGATGCTCACAGCTAACCATTAGACTGATCATGGGGTTCCCAATGGAGGAGTTAAAGAGAAGACTGAAGAAGCTGAAAGGGCTTGTGACCCCATGGGGAGAGCAACAATACCAACCAACCAGAGCTCCCAGGGTCAAAAACCACCAGCCTGGGAGCACATAGGGAGGGACTCATGGCTCCGGCAGTATATATAGGGGTGTATGGCCTTGTAGGGCATAGGTGGAAGAGGAGATCCTTGGCCCCGTGAAGGCTGGATGCCCAGTGTTATGGAATTCGAGGGTGGAAAGGTAGGAGTGGGTTGGTGGTTGCGGGCACATCCTCATGGAAGCGGGAGGAGGGGGGATAGGATGGAGGTTCCTGTGTGGGTGGAAATGGGTAAGGGGATAACATCTGAAATGTAAATAAATTATCCAATAAAAAAATAGAAAAAAGGATAATTCAACCTATTATATATAAGCATAAAGATTCACTTAGATACTAGTATTCCTACTTTTGTTAAGATGTGTTTTCTTTCCCCTTGTGTCTTTATTAAAGTCTACTCTTAATGTGAAGAAGAATGAGTGAGAACACACACACACACAAAAAAAAACTCTAAGGAAAATATAACATATGATCATAATTAAAGACAGTGTTTGAGTTCTTTTTGATACCATGGAGGTGACGTCTTTCTTCCTCTCTTGTGCATGTAGTTTTGGAAGTAGATATTGTCTAATTACCTTTCTGTCTCTACAACAGTTGAATATCCTGTAGTTCTAACTTGGTTTAATTTAGTTAATTTAATTTAAAAAGAATCCATACAAGGAAATGTCATTATATTATAAGAGTTTGGGAAGCTGAGACCACTCTAAGTATCAAATCTAAAGTATCAGGTAATGACTAGATTTGAAGTGTGAACATGGTGGTGACCATAGCCTGCCTGCATTATTCTGGAGAGTAAGGCAGGAATATCACAAAGTCAAGGTTACTCTGGCTTTTAGAGTACCCTAAAAGCCAGCATAAGATTAGTAATGAGACCCTCTCTCAGATTAAAATAATAAAATAAAGAGTTTTGATGTTAGTCCATGAAGTCTTTGGCTCAGTTCTTGGATTGGGGGAAGGGTGCAGAGATTTATTTTAGAAAATATCCTATTACTACCATGGACCTTGCTCATCCAGTCTTTTTTCTATGTGGATCTGACTACTGATTGTTCCTTGGAGGGTAAAGTCTGAATCTGGGGAATGAGGTAGCCACAAGTATGCTAGAAATAAAAAATACTTCAGTAGTATTTAATCGTATGATGGGATTTGGTGGGGGAAACATCTATTTGGTTTTTTTTTCAATTTTTATTATTGTGGCCTTCCCTTTCAGTCCCCTTCCCACAGTTCCTGATCCCACTCCTCCTACTGCTTGCCTCTGAGAGGGTGCTCTCCCATCAGGCCTCCCCCTTTCCTGAGACCTCAAGTCTCTCAAGGATTAAGCACATTTTCTTTCGACTAAGGTCTGACCAGGCAGACTTCTGCTATATATGTGCCAGGGGCCTCAAACTGGCCTGTGTTTGCTCCTGGTTGGTGGCTCAGTCTCTGGGAGCTCCCTTGGATCTGGGTAAGTTGAGATTACTAATCTTCCTATGAGATCTATCTCCCCTTCAGCTTCTTCAATTTCGATGAGTTAAAATTTCTACAAATAATATTATTCAAGAATCCAATTTTGCTTAATTTGGAAATAACCTAGAATATAAATAATTAGAATGCTTAACAAAATAAAATATCTTCCACTTACCTTACACACATACCTTGTCTCCTTACAATGTCTACCTCATTAAGAAAATGATCCTTAAAGTAGATGCTGAAGTAAACTTTCTACTCACTCTCCACATTAGATCAGAATGGGAGACCATGTGTTGGTTTATAACTAGGGTGACAAATGGCCAGAGTTCTTCCTTATATGATCCAAATGAACACTCCAGAGTCTGGGGCTTCCTGGCCTTGATCTGTCTAGGGCTTTTTTTGTCTTCTGAAACAACACCTGGTATAAGAGTATAAGAGAGACACAGAATATCCTGATGACAGAATGTCCTCTCTGCTTTCCATTCCTGGGATTTAAAGATCATAACATCTCAGAGATACAAAAACAGTCAATGGTTGTAATAAAAAATTTTCTTCTGGATAAGACTCACATTCAGTTAACACCTTCAACAAGCCTACATGCTGTGGCAATATTTTCTGATGTTGTTAGAGACTAGATTTTTATGGGAAGGTAACCATATTAAATATGTTTAATAGAGCAGGGTAATTCCATAGTATTTTCTAAACTTTCTCCTTAACCCCATAGCAAATGGAGACCATTACAGGAAACAACAAGTTAACACAATGAACAAATCAACATATCATGGAGAACTCAGCTCCAGTAAATACATCTATTCCACCATTCCTGTGTCTCTGACTCAGGGAACATTACAAAAGGGACTGTGAATTATGTGATTCAGAGTACCAGAAAGTCTAGTGTGAGACAATCTTACCTAGAGAGGGCTGCATAAACAAGACTGGATGAATGACAATGTCAATAAACATGTTAATGTGAACGGAGGAAATTTCAGAGGCTCTCATCCATCAACAAAGAACTACAGGCAGCTAATGACTGCTTGGAGAAAGAGAATGTCTCCCTAGATGAGCCACACTTATTTATCATCCAGTGCAGAATGGTCTATTTTGAAACCATACACAAACAAAAACAATATATGTATATATATAACATTAACAGAGAAAATGCAGATATCAACTTGAGAAGTGTATATGGAGGACTTGAGGGAAAAGCTGGAGGGAGAAAAGGGAGGGGAAGTCATGTAATTCTATAATTATCTTTAAAATGTTTCATTTAATAACAGAAAGAACTACAGAACCCAAAAGACTAAAAATCATAAATTCCTGTTGCATGTAACCAAATGTATCTCACTTGGAAATCAATCTGTCCAGGATGTTACTCTCTACCAAATCATATGCATTATAAAGCAGACTACATCTAGCTTATATTTTAAGACAATTTTAGTTACAGTAAAATGATATTTTGTTTTTTGTTTCTATTGTCCGTAAAATAAATTTTTCAACTTTATCATTTTTGATGGGCAATATAGAAAATTACAGACTCACTCAACTCCACCAAGGACTCAATTTCTTGTAATACTAACAGCCATTATATAAACTCTGGGAAGTAGAAATCGGTGCCATGATAAATTAGCTCTAGAGTAAACACTGACCAAGAATTTAACTGTTTTTGATTCTGTATTCAGAAGACATATTCTGTCTTTTATGTTTTTCCCCTTAAGTCACTGGGTTACTTTGTAGTCACTCCTCTTGGCTCCTAACAACAAGAATATGTCATAAATCCCAAAGACACAGCTGCACTTAGTTACTGTTTTGTAGGCAAGGACACATATCAAATTGACACCTAGTTAAAAAGTGAAATCATAAAGAAGAAACTTCATGTTTGTGTTTAGAAAGGACTAAAAACAAATTACTTCTGTATGTTATATTGGTATAAAGTAGGAAGGACAGAGGAATGAGAGACATTGATTATGAGCTTAGGTACATGAGTGATGGGAGAGTGATCCTGCTCCTCCATCTTGTAAGGCCCCAGAGAATAATAGCTCGACAACACTGCAGCTTTTTAAACATTCTCTCTAATAAATTTCTGTGTCCTGCTTAAGCTCCTTGTCTTTAAAGGTGTTTTCTTTTCATGTTATCCTAGCTAACTTAAAGCCAGATCTTCTGATATGTCACTTGTAGATGGCAAAACAGAATATTCACCAAGTCATATGGTCATATGATCCAAAACAGAATCATGTAATCTGCCACAATTTCTTTAAAATGATCTTATAGGCAAAATGTAATATCAAGACTTCATTACATTTTGTTTATTTATATCATATTATAAAGAATATGCACTTCTCATTGTTTCATGCATTTGTTATTACTATATTTTGATAAAACCCCATTTGTTATTTGCTACTGGCTCTGAATTCCTTATTTTTTTCGTGGAATTTATTACTCATGTTTTTCTTAAAACCAAAGGTAAATCAAGTCTCATTTGTTTGTAGTTTCCCATCATTCCAACTGCAGACTACATGCTCAGGCAAACAAATATCAAAGGGTGATAGAATTACAACCATTGAATGTCCAATAGCTTGGTGTTAGAAAAACTTTCTAAAGGTATCTTTTTTTCCAGGCACCAGAGCAATGCAACATTATCTTTATGGACTCCAGATGTGCTGTCAAATCAAAAGCATCTCTAATATTATTCCATGTATGATCCATTAGTTTCCATATTTATCTAGCAGAACAAAATTTGACCTAGCATTCATTATACAATATGTCTTCTTTCTGAGATGTTACAACATTCAACATCTGCTTGTTAATGGATTTTACTAAAGATTTTATAGGCAAGAAATACAGTGTTTGCAAAGACCCAAAGAATCTTCTCAAGCGCATCACATAAACATTTCAAGATAAGCTTCTTGACATAAACTAGTATCCCAGGGAAGAACTTCAACTACATGCTACAAGTGGAGTGTACTCCTCCTATGTATTTCAGTTTCAGACAGGATTTGAATTGGAAGTGTAAATTTACTTGACATTGTTTATAATTCTGTTGTAAGAATCAGTCTAGCTGTGTCAGTGATTTTGTTCTGATATGGAAAGAAAGAATGTATACTCCCACTGTGATAAGCTTTAGATTTCCCTAGAGAAGGAATCTAAAGTATTTGTTGAATTTTCCAAATATTACAACTTCTTGTCAAAGTCTAAAAGGAAGAGGCAGGAATAAACTATTAGAAAAAATATATTTCATCATTTCATTAGCAGGCTGGAAATGAGGGAAAGGAGTTGATAATCTCAGAGTTTGAAAACTGAGATTTAATTTCATGCATTTTCATAGTGACACTTTAATCATTGACAATGTATAGGAGAATGAGAATATTATTTCAGCAGTGGTTAGTCACTAGAAAATAATGCACACACATGTTTATAATTATGTACTAGAGAATATACAAAGTCTTTTTTATTTGCCTCATTAACAAATAATTCCTTATACAATGTTATCTATTGTTGTTTTATGTTTATTAAAATAAATAAATAAAATAAACAAAAACCAAAGTTAAACATTTGTTTCTCATTCTCATTTTTAGTATATGTGCTGCTGAAGTGAGCACAATGGTTGTTTCTCATGTTCCTTTCAAATGTAAGCTTTTTTTTTAAATCAAATATACATTTTAAATTAAAACTCCAAGTTCATGTTTCTAATAAATAAGTGTCCAGAATAAAACTTAAATAGAAAATTATACTGAAAAAAGAACACCCTTATAATTCCCAATTTATAGAGGACATAAGTTGGAGAAGTAACTATGGCAAAAAGTTTGATATCTCATGAATATTTTAAAATTGAAATTTCCATAAATTAGAAACAACTTTTATTATTAACTTGATGCACTTGAGAAACAACTAAGAAATTAATAAAGAATACCTAGTGTTACTCATGTCACCAATCTTTGAAATGATTAGTTCACAAAGGCTGTGATCTAGTGAGTTTATTTCTTAATGTAGTCATAATACAATAACATTATTGAAAGGTGGAACACAGTTGAAGGAGGTGGGTCACTGAGCCATGGTCTTGTTTTATTATATCTTTCCCTGGCCTTTTCCTGTATCTCTTTCTTTCTACTTCCTGTCTGACATGAATTAATGGGTTCATTCCTTTGTCATACATAGCTGTCACTATGAAGACTGCCCTAAACTAAACTCATGAAGCCAATAATCACAGACTTTAAAGCAGCATGCCAAAATAACATTTTCCTCCCTGAAATAATTTCTGTAAAGCCGTTCAATAAGCCATAGAATCCAGCAATTCTATCCATAGGTTGCTATGTGAATTTTCTTTGGGAAGACATAGACACGTGACTACATATTGCAGAAACAGCATTGACTACACACAAAAGAATTATTATCCACAGATACAGATAAGTGAACAAATGACTTTAATGATATTTTATATGAGTGTGGATGACAAATTCCTCAGAGAAATATGGATAACTCAAAGCCAGTTTCATCACAGAAAATTTTATTCTGACATGGGCAATAACTTGTGAAGGCATTCTTGAGGCTTCTTGCAAACTTTTTGTTCATGGGACCCTTTTTGTCCTACTGGGTGTCTCATCCAGCATTGATATGAGAGTTTGTGCATAGCCTTATTTCATTTTGTTATTCCATGTTTGGCTGACATCTCTGGGAGGCTTGCTCCTTTCTGAAGAAAAACAGGGGAGCAGTGGATTGGGGTAGTGGACAATGAGGGAGTAGAAGCAGAAGAAAGAAGGGAGGCTGCAGTCATGATGCATTGTATAAGAAAAAATTATATATATATATATTTATATACTCTGACCAAATCTGTTGTTGCCTATTTAACATTAGTGAAATTGGTGAAGAGGAAATCTTAGGAATCCTGTAGGTTTCAGGAACTTTAGAGTTTTCTAAGTTTCATTTATCATATGAGTCTTACACATTCAATGCAATTCGCATCAAAATTCCAACAAATTTTCACAGAAACTGAAAGGACAATTTTAACCTTCATAAAGATACACACACACACACACACACACACACACACACACACACACACACGATAGCTAAAACATTCCTGAATGACATAGGAACTGCTAGAAAATTACCATCCCCAACTTCATATTTCACTATGGAACTATAGTATTAAAACCAGAAGATATTGAAAAAAACTCAACCAAACTAGCAAATAAAAAACAAAACAATAGAGTCATGTTCCTCTTTCTCCACATCCTTGCCAACATATGCCGTCACCAGATCTTAGCCATTATGATTGGTGTAAGGTGGAATCTCAGTGTCACTTTGATTTGTATTTCCCTGGTAACTAAGGACATTGACCATTAGGTGCTTCTTAGCCATTTGAGATTTTTCTGTTGTGAATTCTCTCTTTAGTTCTATACCCCATGTTTTGATTGGGTTGTTTGGTGTTTTGGTGGTTAGCTTCTTGAGTTCTTTATGTATTTTGGATATAAGACCTCTATCAGATGTGAGGTAAGTGAATTTTCCCAATCTGTAGGCTGCCAATTTACCCTGTTGACTATGTCCTTTGTCTTACAGAAGTTTTCCAGTTTCATGAGGTCCCATTATCAGTTCCTTATCTTAGAGCATGAGCCATTGAAGTTCTGTTTAGAAAATTTTCCCCTGTGTCAATGAGTTTAAGGCTCTTTCCCAATTTCTCTTCTATTAGATTCAGTGTATCAGGTTCTATGTTGAGGTTCTTGATCCACTTGGACTTGAGCTTTGTGTAAGATGACAAATATGGGTCTATTTTCATTTTTCTACATACAGACAGCCAGTTAGACCAGCTCCATTTCTGGTAGGATGGCAAACTGGTACAACCATTCTGAAAATCAATCTGGAGGTTTCTCAGAAAATTGGAAATAGTTCTACCTGAAGATCCAGCTATACCATTCTTGGGTATATACTCAAAAGATGCTGAACCATACCACAGAGACATGTGTTCCACTATGTTCATATTGACCTTATTTTTGATAGTCAGAATCTGGAAACAATGCAGATGTCCCACAACAAAAACATGGATACAGAAAATGTGGTTCATTTACACAATGGCATACTACTCACCTATTAAGAAGGAGCATATCATCAGTTTTGCAGGCAAATGGATGGAACTAGAAAATATCATATTGAGTAAAGTAACTCAGACCCAAATAGACATGCATGGTATGTATTCACTAATAAGTAGACATTAGCCAAAAAAAACAAAAACAAAAACAAAACAGAATACTTAGGATACAGTCCATAGAACTCAAGAAGTTTAAGAAGCAAAAGGGCCCAAGTGAGGACACCTCAACCCCACTTGGTAGGAAGGGAAAAGCAATTACAGGAGGAAGGAGGGAGGGACCGGGGTGGGAAAGGAGACAGTGAGGGGTAGAGGAGAACATGATCAGGTATTTGTTGGGGATAACAGGCCTTAAGCCCGAAAGCCAACAGAAATAATGGAAACAGGCAATCTGAGGAGGTAGGAGGTTTGGGGAACCCTCCAGAATGGAGCAGAGACCTGGGAGGTGAGAGACTCTCAAGACTCAAAGGGAGGGACCATAGATGAAAAGCACTGCAGTGGAGAGAGGGAACTAATAGAGCCCACCTCCAGCAAAAAGATAGGGCATCAAAGGAGGGAGGGAGTGGATATCCCACAGTCAAAACTCTGACTCATAATTGTTCCTGTCTGAAAATCAAAAACTCAGGTGACAGCAGATGCTGGTGAGGATGTGGAGAAAGGGGAACACTCCTCCATTGTTAGTGGGATTGTAAACTGGTACAACCTCTCTAGAAATTAGTATGGCACTTCCTCAGAAAACTGGATATAGTACTACCGGAGGATGCAGCTTTACCACTTCTAAGCATATACCCAAAAGATGCTCCAACATATAACAAAAACATGTGCTCCATTATGTTCATAGCAGTCTTATTTATATTAGCTGAAAGCTGGAAACAACCCAGATGTCTTATTTATATTAGCTGAAAGCTGGAAACAACCCAGATGTCCCTCAACAGAGGAATGGATACAGAAAATGTGGTAATTTACACAATGGAATACTACTCAGCTATTAAAAACAATGACTTCATGAAACTCACAGGCAAATGGATGAAACTAGAAAATATCATCCTGAATGAAGTAACCTAGTCACAAAAGAACACCCATGGTATGTACTCACTGATAAATGGATATTAGGTTAAAAGCTCAGAATATCCGAGATATAACTCAAAGACCATATGAAGCTCAAAAAGAAGGGCGACCAAAGTGTGGATGCTTCAGTCCTATGTAGAAGGGTGAACAAAAAAAAAATCACAGAAAGTTGAGTATGAGAGCGATCTAGAAGGGAGACACAAGAGGGAGAAAAAAAGGTGGGGGGGGGGAGACGGAGAAACGAGACGGAGAATTACTGAGGGTCCGAAAATTGAAAGGAGGTGTGTAGCAGCAGGGGATGGAGAACTGGGAGTAGCCACTAGAGAGTCCCTTATGGCAGCAAAGGAAGAGGCTTCCAGGACCCAACAAGAATGACATTAGCTGAAATACCTATTAAAGGGGACAGAGAACATGTGGAGACCATATCCAGTGGTTAGGCAAGACCCCTGGTTGAAGGATGGGGCCACCTACCCCTCTCAAAAATATTAACTCAGAACTGCTCCTTTCCAAAAGAAATACAAAGTCAAAGAGCAGAGAAGAGAATGAAGGAAAGGCCATCCAAAGACTGTGCCACCTAGGGATCCATTCTATTTGCAGACACCAAACCCTGACACTATTGCTAATGCCAAGAAGTGCTGGCTGACAGGAACTGACAGAGTATGGCTGTTCCCTGAGAGGCTCTGCCAGAGACTGACCAATATAGAGGCAGATGCTCACTAGACTAAGCACTGGGGATCCAAATGGAGAAATTAGGGGAAGAACTGAAGGAGCTGAAGGGCTTCACAACCCCATAAGACAAAATACAATATCAGTTAACCAGACCCCTCAGAACTTGAAGGACTAAACTACCAACCAACGAGTACATATAGAGGGACCCATGGCTCCAGCTGTGTATGTAGCATAGCATTTCCTCATCTGGCATCAATGGGAGGGGAAGGCCCGTGGTTCTCTAGAGGCTTGATGCCCCAGTGGTGGGGATTGCTAGGGTAGTGATGTGGGAATGGGTGAATGGGTAGGGGAGCGTCCTCATTGAAGGGGGAGGAGGAGGATGGATAGGGGGTTTGTGGAGTGGAAACCAGAAAGAAGAATAACATTTGAAATGTAGTTAAATAACCAATTAAAAAATCCAAATGCTCAAATAAAAAACATATATATGTATGTATATGCACACACACGTGAGTTCACACACACACACACTCTCTCACATGCACACACATATACATACATACATACATACATCTATGTATATATGAAAGATATAAGTGGAATCATCAAATAATAGGGGAGACAAAGCCTCAACTTAACATCTCTCTTTTTTGCCAAATGAATCTACTTCAATACCAGGAATGGATTACAGACAATTGAATTATTGGCCAAAGGGGCCTCATGTAAGCCCCTTACAAATAATGTTCACAAACTGAGATACCTGGAACACTCAGGCCTAAATGGGGTGTCATTATCAAACACCTCCCTTTGGAGCTCAGAGAGCTATCTATGTGCATGAGGAATCAAAAAAACTGTAGGAGCGACTGGGAATGAAAGACTCTGAGGAAATGTTGCTTTCTAGAGACAATAGCATGGAATCACGTATGAACTCATAGAGAATAGGGCAGCAAAACTTAACAAAACTCACTGGTTGTAAGTATAACCAGATATGGTCACAGCACTGAGGAGAAAAGGACACAGGTCCTCATCCCTAAATCAGTTGTTATTTCCAACTCATAACTGCCCACAAAGAAAAAAGTTGTTTTATCCAAGGGAACTGCAATGGGTAGTCAAACCACTCTTAAGGGCAGGTTTCCTGCCCAACAGTAGATGACCAACACAGAACAAACTCAGTGATATTCTTGGAAATGTTTTATCTCATATTGTTTCACTTTGGCATTTTTTAACCTTGTTTGTCTTTTGCTTACCGACTATGGTTTTTTATGTTTTTATCAGTTGTGTGTGTGTGGGGTGTGTGTGTGTGTGCACGCATGCATGTGTGTGTATCTGTATGTATATGTGGGGGGTCCCCCTTTTTTTTCTTTTTCTGTTTTCTCTTTTTTTTCTGTTTGTCTGTTTCATTTGTTTAATTCTGGTTTGTTTGGTTGTTTATTGACCTGTTTGTTTTGTGGAAAGAGAGAAAGAAGGCATGGAGCTGGACGGATTAGGAGCTGGCGAGGGTCTGAAAGGAGCTGGCAGATGGAAACCATGATCAGAATTCACAGCAGGATAAAATTTATTTCAATAAAAAAGAATGGTAAATAAATCCATAAATTGTTATAAACTTTTAACAAAAGAAATGAATGTCAAGAAAACCAGTAGTAATTGTCAACAAGGAATATTTAGAAAGAAAAGGACGAGGAGGAGGAAGAAGAGGAGGAGGAGGAGGAGGAGGAGGAGGAGGAAGAAGAAGAAGAAGAAGAAGAAGAAGAAGAAGAAGAAGAAGAAGAATCATGTATTTCTTCTTTTTTATATTAATAAAATTTATATTTGGAATTAGGTAATTGTTGAATAACCTGTTGCTGAAGTTTCATTTCCGAGTATCAAATTTGAATTGCGCTACAGTATTCTCTAGTAGCAACCTTCACTGGCATAGAGAGTACGTGGACAAATTTCACTATTATGTAGTGTGAAAGTCAGTCTCTACAAGTAGACACAAAACTATTTCAACAGAAATAGATATGGTAGGATAATTTGTAGTTTCTTGTAAGATATACAGATTGATATAATTTGCCTTCTAAGCATTGCTGCTCTTAATATGCAAATTTACAAAAGCAAATTTACACACACTAGAGTTTCTCTAATTTCTAAGAATCCTGTTATACATTCAATAATGTTAACTATGGGAATAAAAGCAGAGTCTGACTTTGAAGCAAAAAAAATTAATCTAGGATATCAAACTTGAATGAAAGTCTCTGTGAGTGCCCTGAAACACTGTAAATATCAAGGAAGAGGTATAAGAAAGGGGGGCAGAGGAATCTAGACTATAAGTAGTTTGCTATTTGAAAAATGAACATTTGAATTCTTTGCAAAAGAGTCCTTGTCTTACCTTCTGCATGTACATGTGCAGTAAATTGTGTTCCTCTGGATTTTTAAGATTATACATGGCATACCATGGTATATTATCATGCTACAAAATTTTAACACAGTTTTTAAATTTTAAGTATCTTAAAAACTGAATTTGGTTATTTGAGGAGCATGATGAGAAAGGGAACAAAAATAATAAGTAATGCATTTTAAAAATGTGAAATTTAACAGATTCAAGAAATCAAAGCAAAGTTTGCTGGATGTACCTGTGTATGACTTTTTTTTCCTGAGGTTGGAAGTCTAGACTCTATAAGAGGTTATACAGTTGGATAGAGTGAATCTCTTGATATAGTTACCTGCAAAATCACTAGTAAATGTTATGTGACAAAGATTTTAATGGATATTGTAGTGAAGCTCACTGGATGGTAGTGACAAAAATCTTTCCTCTCCCACAGTACTTTCGTTTTCCTTCTTTTGGAGCTAGGGATTTCAACTTAGCTCCTTAACACATGATCATACAACCCACTCTGTTCAAGAACTACAGATTTTCTAGGCTTTACAAGAAGAAATTAGCATTTTAGGTAACAAATTCGAAGTTAATCTCTAATAGTGATATCACCATAGCTTAGTGTTATATATGTAATTATATATGTAAAAATGTTTTGTGTTTCAGAATAAGAAAATTACACAAAACTAAAATGTCATTTCTGAATTTAATTTTTTAAATTACCAGCTGCTACTTTTTGTTTTAACAAAACCAAAAAAAAAAAAAAGCTACAAGGAAAAATAAAATTCAGAAAAATGCATAAATACCATTTAATTATACTATTGGTATTTTAAGGCATACAACACTTTACTTCTTCTCTGGTTAAGTTTCTTTGCGAGTCTCCTTTGGTTGTGGTTGGTCTTTCCAGGTCTTCAGAGGTCCTTGCTGGTCTTTAGTAGTCATCTCTTCATAGAGTGAAACACACCAAAGAACTTCTCATGGTTTTCTGTCTGTGTCTTCTTCTGTTGACTTGTGCTGATTCAGGAGTACTGCTGTTTCTGTTGTATACAACTGCCACTACTAATTTGTGTTCAGTGCTTGCTGTTGAAGTGGACTACTGGTATCTTGACAAAGAAAAGTGAATTGCCCCCAAGGAATTACTTATAAACAGATACACAACCCTCTTTTCCTATTAACCTTCTTTCTTCCCTACCTCTGATCAGTGGATTGGTGGGTTAGAAAGGAGGTTGAAGTGTTTAAGGCCCTAAGTAAAGTAGGTTTGGAAGAATCAGCCTACACAAAGCTAAAATCTCTTCTTGATAGTGTTTTAATTCCATTTGGAGGAATTAATCATATAACACACTAGTGGTATGATGGAACTGCTAGGTTAAGCTTGAATATTTATGTAATCATGTGATTTCCTATGAAGTCAATACCATATTGAAATTTCAACAGTGTGGTTATTTGTTTCAGCAAATTGCTACTTCTTGTCAAAAAAGAACTTAGCTCTCTACTTAACTTACACTTCAAATGACTTCGACTATCTGTCAAAGGAAGTCCTTGAGTCAAATTGCTCACTTGTCTAGCTTCTATTGTAACACATAGTGCATGAGAGTTTAAACACACAAGAAACCCTTAAACAAATTTACTGTAATTATCCACCCATAAGAGTCTGGTCCCCAACAACATCTGAAAACATTGCCATACCATGCAAAGCTTATTGAAGCTGTTAACTGAATGTGAGTATTATTTAAAAGCATCATTCTAAAATTATTGATTACTACCATTGACTTTTGTTTTTATTACTGATACGCTGTGGTTTTTAAATCCGAGGAATGGAAAGCAGGAGCTAGATATTCTGTCATTAGGCTTGTAGTAGGCTAAACTGATGTTGCATATATTCTAATACTGGTTTCCTCCAAAAAGCAGATCCTTAGGTACACCAAATTATGCTATGTGAATGTTGCTCCTCAATTTAACTGGCCAGTAAAAGGCTAGAGCCTGCACTTAGGTAGTAAAGGGAGAAAGGTGGGACTTGAGGATAGAGTGAGGTGTTGTAGGGATGGGGGGAGGTGAAGAAAGGAGATAGAGCTAGAGGAGGACACCATGAGATGAGATGGATATGAGAAACAGCAAGTAATGAGGGCCTTTATAGCTGGGGAATAAGTATAGTCCAAGATCTGCCCAACTAGGCTTACGGTTTGTAAATAAAATACATTGATTGTGTGTCCTTTATATATGCTACCTAGACTTATAAATTCATAAGATAATAAATTCATGTGATGATCTACATTTCCTGTAAAAAAAAAAAAAACCTTTTTATTTTAGGAAGAGTTAGTAGTTACAATTATCTGTGGGGATAAGGATAAGGCTTAGAAAATAGTGTGGGACTACCCTGCTTTAGCAAAATGGTAGTTACTGATTTTGTCTTCTTCCCCATCCCCTACACGTTTCATTATATCACTAGTCCCAAAAAGCTGGCTAGTTCTCAATACTAGGAGTGATTGCTCTCTTATTGAGTTTAGTTGAAATCCAATGAGACATCTGTCTGTTGGTCATTATTAAAGGGGACTGCCAATATTCATATTTGCCATGGTCATCTTGGTGATTTCTGGGCAGTGTATCAGGGTAGGACTATATATTTGTTTCCTTTCTTTAGCAGCTTACATGGAATCATGAAAGTTAAAAGCATATGGTGTCTCCAGCAGTAGGTGTTCATCATCAATCCCTGAGAGGATAGGAATACCATTTATACTCTACTAAGCACAAGAAAGGAGTTATTCCTGTCTTGTAAATTTCTAGAAAGGATATTCCCCAAGATAACATTATGGGGTGGAAATTAAAATGAATCCAGGTTAATTTAGTTATGGTGACTCCAGATCTGCATTGTTGACCACTAATGATTACACTGTTATTAAATGTATTCACTATTTTCCTGCCAATCTCTTTAAAGTTCTCTTGCTTACAGATACATAATTCTTATATTTATAGTACTGCTAATTTCTTGTTAGCAGAGAATACAAGTCAGAATCTTAACAGCATTAATATACATATTGTTCTATAGTCATAATAAATATTCACGTTTCTCTTTCATTTGCATATTATAATCAATTATTGTAATATTCATTTCACAATATTGTTGAGTAGTTTACAGCTATGCTTGGCACAGTCTTGCAAGAGTTATTTATTTTTGTTTTTAAGTTTCATAATTCAAAGAATTTATGAAATAGTATTTTATTGATTTTACAAAACTGAAATTTAACAAACAACATTTGTTTATCACATGTTTTTGACTGCTTAAAGCCAACTATTTGTGGAAAATTTAAAAAAAAACAAGTTTTTGGAAGAAGTGTGTCTCAGTTCTGTGCTTGCTGACTATTGATCCGGATGTAGAACTCTCAGCTCCTTCACCAGCACCATGTCTACCTGCACACTGCCATGCTTCCCATTATAGCAATAGTAGACTTAACTTCTCAAACTATAAGCCAACCTCAATTAAATGTTTTCCTTTATAAGATGTGCCATGGTCTGCATGTCTCTCCACAGAAATAGAACCCAAACTAAGATGCCAGGCTATTCCCAGGCTGCTAGTGGCTCTTTACAAACTGATGAGAAGATCCTATTGCTGAAGACAACATCTGCACAAAACACTGAACAGAGAGAAACTGATCTGGTGCCAATCTTAAACCTTCATCATTTACTGACTAGTGTTCATGGAACTGGAAGGTGCTCTTTATGCTTACAAAGGATAAAGATAAACACCAAACTAGTTACAAATCATTTAATCTATAATGGTTAGCTGCTTGCAAACTATTCTAGGACAAAAGTAGCATAAATTTTGTGGAATTAAACAACTAACATCTGTTTGAAATTATGGCTCCATAAGATGGAATCCATCACTGAGCCTGCTAGAATGGCTACAAACCTGAAACTAGATGTTTCAGAGATCAGAGGGAAAACCAAATACTAGTATCCTGATAAAGGAACTTAACAATAAAATGGTTACTGATGACATTCTCTATCATATACTGGCTCTTAGGGCTAAGGGAACCCTGTAGAAGAGGAGGCAGAGAGATTATGAGTCAGAGAATGGAGTACACCAAGAAAACAAGATCTTCTAGATAAAAGAAGATGTACATATGAACTCATGGAGACTGAGGCAGCATTCACAACGCCTGCACAGGTCTAAGTAGGATAGGGTACCAGTGGTCTGAGGGTAAGTGGACACAAGCACCCATTGTTAACCCAACTGATAACCAATCACAAAGGAAAAAATTGCTTTTTCTTTCCCAAAGGAAACTCACTGGATATACAGACCACTCTTTTTTCCCTATTAATTAATTAATTTATTCACTACATATCACATTATCAGCGTCCTCTTCTGCTACCAGTTCCTCCCCATAGCTCCTCCTCTTACCCTCCACTCCCCTTTCCTCCAAGAAGGGGGAGTCCCCTAGCCCCTTACCATCTCCCTGGCACATCAAATCACTGCAAAACCAGGCACAGCCTCCCTCAGCAAGGAAAACAAGACCTTCTAGATAAAGACAAGGTGGTCCAGCCAGAGGCACAGAATCCACAGGCAAGCAACAGGTCCAGAGACAGCCTTCATTGGGATACTCATATGAAGGCCAAACTGCACATCTGCTACACATGTGTGGAAGGAAGGGGCAGGTCCAGCCGATGCTTGCTCTTTTGTTGGTGGTTCAGTCTCTGGGAGCCCACAGGGTCCAGTTTAGTTTACCCTGTTGGTCTTCCTAGATAGCCTTCATCATCCTCAGGTAGCCCAATTCTTTTTCCAAGTCTTGCCCGCAAATGACTTCCCAAGCTCCATCTAGCGTTTGGTGTGGGTCTCTGCAACTGTTTCCGTTGCCTGCTAGGTGGAGCCTCTCAGAGGCTTAGTTATGCTAGGCCCCTGCCTGCAAGCACAATAGAGTATGATTAATAGAGTCAGGGATTAGTTCCTGTCTATGTGATGGGTCCCTACATGGGCCAATCACTGGTCGACCATCCCTCCACCTTTGCTCCATTCCTGTCCCTGAATATCTTGCAGGCAGAGCACAATCTGGGTCAAAGGTTTTGTGGATGGGTTGCCGTTCTCCTCTCCACTGGGAATCCTGCCTGGCCACTTCAGGTATCATATCCCCCACTGTTGGAAGCCTCCCCTCCACCAATTTTTAGACAAACTACTCTTATGGACAGGCCCCATACCTCTCACTAGGTGGGCAGCAACAAACCAACCTCAATACTTTTCTTGTTTTTGTCTCAGAGTGCTTTGTCAGGACTTGTTTGTTTGCTTGTTTTTAACACTTTATAGGATATATATCTATATATTGATTCTTGTCTTGTGTTTTCAAGGGATTTCTGTGTGTACAGATGTGGATGTCTCTGTATCTGTGTTTCTTTGTCGTTTTTTGTTTTTTATGTTTGTTCAATTCTTGTGTCTTTTATGGTTTATTTCATTTTGGTTTAGCTTGTCATTATTATTATTTATATGATATTATTGTAAAGATGGAAAGAAATACCGTGGATCTGGATGGGAGAAGTGATGGTGACCATCTTGCAGGAGCTGGGGGAGAGAAAACCTTAATCAGAATATGTTGTATGGAAAAAAATCCATTTTTCAATATAAGAAAAATAGTATGCAAAACTGAATGATTCACACATGGGATAGTTAATAGAATCTGATTCCAGACTTCTTCCTAATGTGAACCCAGCACTGATGGTGTGAGTACTTGTCTGCTTGACTGACATTTAAAATATGTTTCTTATTTTTGTGGGGTGGGAGCAGGGTGAAAAAGTTACTGTGCTTCTTCTCCAGGGACGTAGTTTAAAAATAACTAGACACATGAATTAACCTCTATTGACAATATGCTGTTTGAATAAATAAAAATTCTAATAGTTATATTATTTAACATTTTGTAGCTTATATAACATACATTTTATTAAGACAGCTTTTAGGTTATTTTTAAGCATTTGGAAATGATGAAGACATTTGATTTTCTCAATATTTAACTTAAAACAAATCACAGACAAAAAATGCATTTTAGGCTTTTATTATGCACAAAATGATCCCGTGGTTTGTAAGTTGGTTCATTTGACATTGAACATGAAACATTTGTAAGACAAAAATACTGAACCCAGGATTCAGAATGGAAACTCTGATATCATGAAAACAGAACTACATTTCAAAGGACTGGAGGCCTGCCAAAGCGCCTGAGAAAATGCTCAAGGCTCACATACCTACATCTGCTTGAAGCAGTCTTAGGAAAAATAAAAGCCTCTCTCTAGAACTACATGATGAAGGAAATCGGCCAAAGGAGAAATACTAGTGACACACAGCAATGTCTGAAACAAAACAAAGTGTTTGTGTGTGTTTGTTTGTGTGTGTGTGTGTATTTATGTATGTGTGTGTGTGTGAGTGGTGTGGTGTGTGTGTGTGTGTGTGGTGTGGTGTGATGTGTGTGTGGTGTGGTGTGTGTGTGTATGTGTGTGTGTTTGTGTGTGTGTGTATGTGTTTGTGTGTGTGTGGTGTGGTGTGTGTGTCTGCGTGGTGTGGTATGTGTGTGTGTGGTGTGGTGTGTGTGTCTGCGTGGTGTGGTATGTGTGTGTGAGTGGTGTGTGTGTGTGGTGTGATGTGTGTGTGGTGTGGTGTGTGTGTGTGTGTGTGGTGTGATGTGTGTGTGGTGTGATGTGTGTGTGTGTGTGTGAGTGGTGTGGTGTGTGTGTGTGTGGTGTGTGTGTATGTGTGTGTGTTTGTGTGTGTGTGTATGTGTTTGTGTGTGTGTGGTGTGGTGTGTGTGTCTGCATGGTGTGGT
>NW_021604613.1:772175-788698 GCF_004785775.1 Grammomys surdaster
GTGTGTGTGTGTGTGTGTGTGTGTGTGTTGGAGAGGCATGTAAAGTAAACTGTGCTTAAGAGCAACCAGGAAAAAAAGAGGGATCTCAACAGTCTCTGTTTCCTAAAAACTGAAAAATACAGTAGGGCTCCAGTTAGTCTTGGTTCATTTAGCATTTTTTTTTTCAGAAATTTTCTGACTGTTGCTTTCACAAAACTAGACAGATATTTTCTAAGAATAGAAATTTATTATTTTCTATGAATGTGAAAACACCTTCTCTCCATTTTGTCTTTGAGCTGGAGTCTAACTCTTTAGCCCTGGCTGGACCAAACTCACAATGTAGAGCAGGCTGCCTTCGAAATCACAGAAATCTGTCTGTCTCTGCTCCACATGCTGGAAAAAAAAGACATGCTCCACCATGGCCAGTTTAAAAATAAGTTATGATTAATGATTGTGCTCAAACATGAAAAATGTGCACATTTCTCTTAACTAGTGTCCTTTGGTTCCCTAAAGCAGATGTTCACCTATTGTGAAGCCCTGTAGACGCAGCTGCCTCTAGGAATTCTGACATAAAGGTTTTGTCATCATATAAAAAGAAGCCTATCGTCATCTATTGAATTCTTTGAGAATAATGGCCAGTCTAACTATAATTCAACTTGATTTTGCTTTCTTGAATATTATTTCCAAACCTAGTTATTTAAAGCAGCACTTACTCAGCTCTTAGCTGTAGTTGTGTAGGTCATTGATTTAATGGGAGATGTTACTGCTCTATGGTTAAGGTCTTCCCAATAGTTGTAGTGAGTTGCTGTGTCAAAAATGACGGGCAGTCCTTTATGGCTCCCCATCAATAAATAAATACATTTTGAAAAATACAAATCTAGCTAACACTAACTTCCAGATCTTCAGGACTTTTGGGCTGTGTGATACCTATAGACGCATGACTTAAACAAGTGTTATTTCAGAGTGACATCTTCAACTCTTCAGGTAAATCTTGTGTGTGCTAAAATTCTTTTGAGTAAGTGATGTTTTATTAACATAATTCATGCTATAATGATAGAGTTCAATCTCTACTATATGAAACATGCATGACATTGCTTAAACATTTACTGTATGCCTTGGAATTCTTTCTTGTACAATTTGAAAATTTTGACCCATGTGTTAGATACTTGTAATATTTTATTTTTTTATATTTTACTTATTCTGTACTGGGTGTTATTTTAAGATACTTTAATTAATTTGGTCTTTATGGATTGCCTATGGCATAGGGTTATTGTCACCACCTAATATATGAGGTATAGAAAAGAGTTTTTTTTTCTTTTTCTTTTTTAGTCCTTTGTGAATTTCATGTCATGTACTCCATTTTATTCATCTCCTCCTCCCCTTATATCTGCTTTCCATTATTAAAACCTCCCCCTAAACACTGAAAAATGTCTTATGGAAACTGTAGTATGTCATAGTGTATCCCACAGTATACCCTTTTGTTTACACTTATTTGCTTACAATGTTTGCTTTGTTGACAATGACTTGTCGGTCTTGTACAAGGCCTCTGGCTTCTGCTACTCTATCAATACTGGAACCTTACTGGGACTCCTCTTGGATATTCTGGATATCCAGTTGTTGCCCTGTATCATGGAAATCCTATAGTTCTGGATCCGTAAGACTGGCCTTTCATGAACTCCATCAGTTCCTTGATGGGGTAGATGTTGGGGTCGACCAATTCAAAGCCCTGCATCTGGGAATGAGAGTTATCTGAGGTTGCCAACCCAACAGCTTTCTTGTTCTCATGCCAATGGGGTGGCTCACCAGCAACACTCCTGCCCCCTCACCTCCAGGAGTGTGGGTTAGAGCTCTACCCTGCTACCCGGGTAAGGTGTAGGGCCCACTCAGACAAGTGTGTCAGCCAGTGAGGGAGATGTTCAGTTGTCCCACTCTCATGACCCCAGTACCAGCTCTCCAGCTTGCCACAGATAGTGAAGGATGAGGAATAGGCGGAGAGCATCTCTTCATGATCCACCACACTGCCCAGCAGGCAAGAGGCAGGGGCAGGCCTCCCACACTCATGCCCTTAAATATTGCCTGGACTCTTTTACATCCAGGGCCAGCTGCACAGGTCAGGTGCATGAATTGTTCTTCCTAGTGCAGCAGCACCAGAGCAGCTGCCACTGGTGAGGGCAAAAGGGACAGGAAGAGATCTCTTTCCTATCTATGCCACCTCATAGCAGAAAAGAGGCAGGGTTGGCTTACTTACATTCATGCCCTTGGGAATGGCTCACCTGCAATTTCAACACTATATAGTACTTTCTTTCCCAAGTACTGCAACTAGATAGGAGTGGGGTCAGATCTCCTGCTCTTATGCCTTCAGGGCCAGCTTCTCTAAGATGCCTTGAGGCCAGATCTGCACAGCCCTCAGATAGTAACACATCCCTGGGTGGCAGCCCAGATCAGGGACATCTTCTTGGCCTTAGGTGAAAATGGACACCTTCAAACCATGGACTAAGACTTGATCCATGGTGGCAGCACAGACCAGAACCCCAGCATTGTCTGTCTACTCACATCAAGGTGTTCCTCATGACCCTGGAGTCATCAATTCTGCCTTTCTTCATTGTGCCTATATCAGTCTGCTTCTCTTTTTTTTTCTATTTCTCCACCATTTACTTGCAGCCCTAGTACAAATGGCTATGTCCTGCTTGTTCATTATGGCACTAGGCAGGGCTCATCTTGGGCCTGGTCTATCTCCATAGGCCTGCATAGCACCTAATTGGTGGTCAACTGAGGCTCGCTCCTTGACCATACTCCATTTCACTAGTCTGATGGTCTAGTACTGGGCTCACTGCTTGATTTTCAAGGGTCATCTGTCTTGGGATCACTACCACCTGGTGCCTGCAGTCACAGGCAGGGTTCTTTTAGTCTTTGGCTTTCTTCCTGTTCAGAAAGCCTTCAAGGCCTACCTGGTGTCAAACTGATGGTAATCTCAGAATTGCTATTTTTCATGGAATATTAGGCTACAAACTCTTCAAATGTTCACCTGTCAGAACACTGAGAATAGACATAGCCTTTCTCCTTTCTCTCACCTAGAAACACACATGTGACTTAGCAGCCATTTACCTTGTAGGAGTAGGGAAACCAAAGTTCTTAAAGCACTTACCTCAAGATACTACTAATTCTAGTTCTCCCCAATCAGAAGATACACCTCACCTTCCATATCACTTCTATCTCTTGTGATGCCGGTCACTTCTAAATCATCTCAGTTTCATGAAAACTGCTGTGTCACTAAAAATGCTGTGCTTTTCATTTGTATATGGTCTTACATAAGAAATTACTCTTCATGAAAGAAACTTTATACATTATTTTCTATTTTTCTCATTATATTAAAGTTCAGATGTTAATTTTCTGAAATAGTCTTTTCTAGTAATCCAGAAAAAAAAAAATTCATCCACTTCTGGTTTCTTCTCAAGGATGCTGCTATTTTTCATTGCCACATCTACTGAAATTGTATTTTTACATTTATTTGTGTAGGAAAATGCTTTTTCCTTTATAAAATATTTTTATTACTATATAGTAGTCATATATAATGGGCTTCTTTATGACCTTTTAGTAGAAACTGAAGAATTTTAAAAGAAAATCAAATAAGCAAGCAGAGTTCCTAAATAGATTTCTGATTTTTAATTTAGCTATTAAATTCAAATACAACCTGTAGTTTCATTGAAAATATATTGTTTCTTTTGATCCTGATTTTTTTTGGCTTAACTCACTTTCCCTTTTATATAAATATGTATAACTTTTGACGATATATTGAAAATTTAAGATTACATGCATTCTATATTCATCTCCATAAATTTTAAGATAGATTTCTTTTTTAACAATCGTATGCATGTATCCAGTGTATACAATGCATTTTGAACATACCCACTGCTTTTTCCCCCTTTCCTATTCTTCTCTTCTCTCTTTCCATCCCATACCTCTCTCTCTCTCTCTCTCTCTCTCTCTCTCTCTCTCTCTCTCTCTGTGTGTGTGTGTGTGTGTGTGTGTGTGTGTTAGTTACCCACTGAGTTCAATTATTATTCTCTATATGTAGAGGTTTAGGGATATCCAGCTGGACATGGCCAACACACCATAGCCCATGTCATGAAAGAAAATTGCTTCTCTCTTCTCCAGTATCCATCAACTGCCCCCTTAGGAAGGGTGAGGCCTACTCTTCCATCCATACTGGAAAATTGACTGGGTTGTTTTGTTTGGATTGTGCAAGCAAACACAACTGTGGCAAGTGCACGGGTTCAATGACCTATTTGTGTCCAAAAGACATCATTTTCAGCCATCAAACCATTCTCTCTGACTCTTGTGGGGAAGAGTGTAATATAAATGGTTCATAACTTTATCTAACAATTCTAAGGAAGATTACTGGTGTCAGATGGATATTAAAACTATTCAGCAGCTAATGAGATAAGCTGAAATATAGCAATTGAATATTTTAGACATTGTATATTCATCAAGAACTACTTGTTTGAATATGTTTTCTAAATACTCCTGAGTATGAACTTACTCATACAATTAGATTTATCTATCTACCCTTTTCCTATCATAACTGTGAAGTTATTTGTTTTATATCTTAAAATATAACCACTGCAGGACATGCACCCAAATCACTAGAACTTTTTCAAGCTATAAAGTTTTAAAGGCTTCTTTTTACACTGAAAATCAATTCCACAATTTCTATGATGCTTTCCTGTTGGTATTATCTATAATCAGGCTTCATTAAGCAGTAGATTTTGTATATCCCTCCTTGTTACCATGTCATATTTCTTACAGTGATTATCACTATTTAAATAGTATGGTGTTATTATTAATATTAATGTAACTATATCATGTCTATTATAGCAACTATCCTCATCCTTCTTGATGTTAGTTATTTATTAATAGCATTAGAATTTACCATTAAAAGTTACCTCTATAAATAGTTTAGTAAAGGTGAATATCCCACAACTCAACAATAAAAGTGCCATCATATAAAAGTTATATATTTAATTTTAAAAACAATTTGCCAGATAGTGTACAGTTAACTAAGTATATTTTAACTTCGAAAAACAGCATAAATATAAACTGAAAAATATGACTAGATAAATTTCTAAGAGGCAAAATCTCCCACTGTACATTCTAGTTATTGTCTATTGTCTAAGTGCTCCTATTAACCTCTTTAGAATAAATGGGTGGAAATTTGGGGGTGTTCCAATGAATGCCAAACCACTGGTTCACATTCTTTTCTGTCATTAATCCAGTGGATTAACAAGATCACTGATGACCATTTTAAACTCTGCATTCATATAGTTCATTCTAATAAGATATAAATAATGATTCAAAAGTAAAATAAAAACTTTCTCAATCAAATCAAAGTGACAATCATGGGTTAATAAGTTAAAATAGGTTGGGACCCCAGGTATATTGCTGTCACTAGGGAATCCTTAAGTTGTTCAGTATTTAGCTTTGCCATGCTACAAGGTAAATGAGAAATTTGAGAGTGGAACTGGATCTTCCACACAATATTCAATTCAGAACAGATAAGACTCCACTGTTACAGGATATTTATTGATTATTTTTGAAAATAGTGATCTGTCAGCCAAAACATGTTTTTTGAATGTCAAATTGTATAGACAAAAATATTAACATGACTGCATAAAATTTCTAATTATCATCAGATATAGACTGTGCCATAAAGATGAATTTAATACTTGAAAATAAAATAAAAAAGAAATGTGTTGAGGGATGTATTAATGAAAAGTTCCGCCTGTGTCTATAACTCCCACAGCAACTTGTCATGATATTCCCAGCTCTGCTTTGTGAGTCAACATCCTCTGCACCTGTGCTGTTATGCCCGATCCTCCATCTCTATGCATTTCCCTGAGAAGACTGCTCAAGGAGAAATCCAAATTTAGGTGATAAGCTGCCAAGTGTGTCTCCTTGTTCCTGTTTTGATCCTTGTTCCTGTTTTGATCCTTGTTCCTGTTTTTATTCCTGTTCCTGTTTGTGTTCCTGTTTTGTGGGGAGTATAAAAGGGGTCTACACAGTTGAAAATAGAGCATTTGGTTCTTTACCAGATGACTCTTTGTCTTTCTTTCTCTCGCCCTCAGCCCTCCGCCGATCCAAGGAACTCAGTTAGCTATGCTGGCGTAGCTGACACTGCTTTGCTTGTCTCTGGAGCCGCTAATTCCTTCACAACTATAACCCTCCTGAGATTGGTGGTCCCATCTTCCAGTAACCCAGTAAAACAACACTCTTGAAGCTTATAATTAACCAGTCAGATTTACACATCAGTAAATTTTCAGTTCACAAGATGCCCACAAATAATTTCAAGGGCAATTGATAATGGTACAAGTTGCCCACCTAGAATATACAAGTTATCCCAATCATTCTATTCCTATATGAAATCATATCTACCTATGGCTGTTTAAAATCACACTGGTTCAGAATCTTCTTCCTGTCTGCCCTCCATCTGGATTCTTCTCCCTCTCTCGTAAGTCACTCACTCTCTTTGACACACTTAGTTCTGCCTTCCTTTCCCCTGTCCAATCACAGGCCTCATGCTGCACTAATATTTTAATGTAAGTAGACAGAGAAAATCCTGCTACATGTCACCCTTTCTGTTTAAATAAAGAAAAAACTCTTCTCTCAAAATATAAATGGAACACAACTATTATCATTTTGTAAATTATAAGGTATAAGATAGACCTAACACCCAGTCCATCATTTTTGTCATTAAGATAGAACATTGTCATCTATCCTAAATTAAAAGACTTATGAATCTACCTCAATTCATGTCCTGGCTTTAGATTGTACGCCATCTGAAAATCATCTTCTCAAACCTGTTCTCTCAATATAAATAGGCTGGGTTGGCTATGAGACTATAAGTAGTCATTCAACTTTGTCAGAAATCTGAGAATGACCAACATAAAATGAAAACATATAGAAAGCCTAACACAGCATCCAGAACTGAAACAAACTACAGAGACAGCTGCCTACCTATACAGCCCTAGAAATCAGGAAGTTGGAGAATCAGTCTTCAGCCTTCTGGCCCAGGATCATCTGACAGACCTTTGAGATACAGGAATTATTAAGGATGAGCCTATTCTGTCATGGCAGAACTAAGCTGTCCTAACCTGTAAATTGTGTCCTTTTTTTGGACAGTATTTTGTCTGTAGATGAAATGAGGCAATTCTTGCCTAGTCACTGTCTCATCACAACTGGAGCAACTCCATTGATGCTCAATTTCTTCTGTGAATCCAAGAAAGGGATGCTGTCAGAAGCAGACTTGTTTCTACAACAAGTGAATAGATAACATTAAATGTCACATTCTGTGGATTTCTGATGTGTTTGAAAACCAACTATCTATGTAAAGCAATCTGGACTGTTCTCCATTAATTACTCTCAGCTATTTCTAATTAAAATCTTGAAAACACCCTAACAATAGGCTCAGAGCCATGAATTTGCTATTTGGCCCTTAACTCACAGGCTTAATCATCTCAGATCAATTTATAATAACAGTTATAGAAGGGCAGGGTCTAAGACCTGTACTTTTCAATAGAAAAAAATTTATCTCAATGAAACCCTTGATTTTGCATCAAAATAAATTATTCTTAAATAATTTAAGAAATTATGACTTCAATTTAGTAACAATTATAAAGATTTCTACCAGTTGATATTATGGCTATACCATCCATTCTAGCTACTTCCTCCCTGTTCCAATTATGACCATTTCTACATTCTCTAGAAAGACAACCTATAGCAACCCCCTCCAGCCTCAAAGCCCAGGAGACTGTGGCAGTGACTCTTCATAACTTCTTCAAGTTGAATATAGACGTTGAGATATTTTGAGTTGGGGGGGGAGGGAGTAGGGAAAATGGGGGACTTTATTGGCCTTAAGAAGACCACACCAATTATTGTTTTAGTCTCTGATGTCTGTGTCTTGACAGGATCTCGCTGAAAGTCCAAGACATCAGCAGTTCAAGCAGGTCAGTTTAGCATGTCTGACGATGAAACTCACCAAGGCTCTACATTCTGTAACATACAAATCTCAAAACAAAATTTTAGTATCATGAAGATAACTTTTTGCTTGATTCTCTAGAGTCTAGTCATTTGGGGGTCTCCTTTCATCATATCTGATGCATATAACTATGGAAGGTACATAGACACTAATCACTTTTTCTAAAAATGCAACGACAAAACCTTTCTCCAAAGTCAGCATATTCGTGTGCCAGTAATCAGAAAAATCTTTATTTTGACCTCTCTCACAGAAGAATAATATAACAACAAAACTCAAAATCACACTCATTTTGAAAATTAAAACTATTGTGCCAATCGGGATAAAAATCCAAGATTCTTGTGGAGCCCATGTTAGACAGAAGTTGAGTGTCCTGAGAGGTGTAATAGAGCAAAATATCTTTCTTGTTGTACTATCTATCTGTTTGGCTCTCTACTTGGAGCCACAGACATATATTAATACCTGTACCTAGCAAGCAATTATCTCTGCCTCTCTACTTGTAGTCAGTGATTAATTTTCCCTATCCTAGTTCTGAATCATGGGCAAAATTCCCCACATGATTCGGACAAATCTGTATATAAATCTTTTCTAAAAGCAAATAATCCCAATATTATAAATTCACATTTAAATCAGTATATGCCCTATGAAGTAGGCAACTTCCATCCTCCTTTTCTTTCCTATCTCAGAGCAGCCTTTAACTCCCCACAGTAGGGGACCTCAGAGCTGCTTGCAGTTTCTTTGTTTCAAAGTTCCAGTGCTTGAGTGGACATGAGTTTTTAAGTACTATCCAACTACTCACTTAAAAACAAAACAAAACAAAAGCCTCTAATTCTCAGGTTAATATTCTTAAATTTCTAGTGGATTCTTGCCCAACATATTGGTTCACCACATGTTCCAGGACTATAGCAACCAGGGCAAAGAGTTGGTCAGTAGTGAAGGAAACCTGCCAAATTAGTACTTTTTTTTTTCAAATTAGTACTTTTTAATAAATACTTCCTGCAACAGAAATGGAGGCCATCATTTTTTTCTTGATGTTTAGTTGTTTTAATTATTTTATATTGTAGATAATAATCATCTATCAGATGTATATCTAGTAAAGATTTTTCTTGTTTTGTAGGATGCTACTTCACTTAATGATGACATTCTTTTCTATACAGAAAATCTTTAATTTTATGTGATTCCATTTGTCAATTGTTAATCTTAATACCTTTGTTATTGTGTTCTGTTTAGAAAGCTCCTTCTTTTGCCTGTGAGTTCAAGCATATTTCCTACTTCATGTTTTTCTTATTATATTAAAGTCATTCAGTCCCATGAGGCAGTTGACCATCTGGAGCTGAGTTATATATGTGCAGTATGGGGTGAGGATTGACTTAGCTCCATTCTTCTACACACAGCTTCCCAGTTTCACCAGCACCACATGGTAACAGTGGCCATCTTTGTTAAGATGGCCATTTTTACAACCTAAATCCTTCTAATTCATGAGCACAATACATTTCCATTTTCTGTTATCATCTTCATTAACCAAAAATTTGAAAAGAAAATTTAAGGTTGTTGTAAATATGACTGTTTCCAGGATTTTCTTGTTTTTCACAAAATGAAAGCCTTAGCAAGGCAGACAAATCTACATATAAAACTGATGTAGTTTAGAAATTAATATAAAGCTATAAGTGAATATAAGGGACTTAAATAGATATACAAGCAAGGGTGGCTTTTCTTATTTCTAATAAAAAGAGACTTCAAGTCCAAATTGTAAGAATAAAAGAAAGACAGTGTGTAGTGATGATAGTCATTTCATCAGCTAACAGTCACAAATGCATACATAAGGTGTCAGTGTATCTAAATTAATAAATCAAATATCATGATAAATGAAAGTGAAAAGGTAGTAAGGGATTTTAATGCCCCATGTTGACAATGAGTACATTAATAATATGTAAAGTAGATTTCTATATAAACTTTCTCTCAGAAGCAGAATCCAATGTTTTTTGAGGTAAGCATGGATTTTTCTTTCTTGTATACCACTCTTATATTCCACAAAAGAATACTCAAAAATGTAAAAATATACAAGTCATTATGTATTATTATTCTAGTTTACCATAATATGAAGAAATCTTGAAAATTCAGAAAGGTGTGGAAATCAAACAAACATCTGAGAAACCAGTAGAGTAGAGGATAAAATCAAATGGAAAATTGTTTATTATTACAAATACGCCTCTTTAATGCTCATTGTCATTTTCAATGAAATTATCTTACTTAGCCATTCCATTCTATTTCATTGTCATCATCTTTGTTTTTGATTCATTTGATAATATTGATACATTTAAATTTTATACATGTATTTCAGTAGTGTGTACACTTAGAAATAGAATTGATCAGACTACGTATAAGGATATTATCAAAACACTTTTTAAAAGACAACAAAAGTTGTTTTTTTTCAAAAGTTGATGTCAATGTTACTTTCTTTATAATTCAG
Organism: Grammomys surdaster; assembly: GCF_004785775.1. Classification (NCBI taxonomy): domain Eukaryota; kingdom Metazoa; phylum Chordata; class Mammalia; order Rodentia; family Muridae; genus Grammomys; species Grammomys surdaster. The sequence goes on from NW_021604613.1 coordinate 782,654, forward strand.
TAACATATGACACTATACAGTTATTTATGTGTGCTTTAAACCTATTTATCTTGCTATTAAATACATCCATTAAACATAATCATATTTATTTATTGAAATTATCTATCAATCTCTGGACTACAGCTTTTTTTCTCCTGTGTATATTTTTATGTTAAATCATTATTCATTATTTTGGTTTCCATTTCTACAAATGAATGTAATATTTATGTTTGCTTTATGGTGAAATTGTTGTAACAGTATAGCATTTTAAAGCTTAGTCTATAAACTTTATTACTAAAAATGTATACATATGTGAGAGGGTCTCTTCATAATTCCTTTGATGTTTCTGCTCAAGCATATGTAATGCATTTATGTGTGTTTTCATTTATTTGTTCTAAATTTTAACACTAAATTATTTAATAGCACAATTTCTCAAAGCCAAAGTTGTTGGCTTATTGATACTCTTTACACTCCACTTATGTTTGAGCCAACTCACTTGTGAGTTCATATATGTGTTGCAGAATATGGTTAACTGCAGCAAACAGCACTACAGGAAACTGAGATGAGCTTCTTATAGAACAAAGCAAAAAGATTGGCATTATAGTTCCTAAGGAACCTGGTTCTCAGTTGATCACCCTGTTTGGGGAGGTTTAGTTATGGCTCTTTTTGTGTAATTCTCTCACTGGAGCCCAAGTTTACAGACCTGTTGTGATTTCTGCTTGTTCTCTGCTTCATACTTGTATTCCCGGTGAGAAGCTGCCAACTTACTGATCTCAAGACCATGATACCTTGCAGCTCTTATCCTTCAGGAGCTGTAAACATTAATAAATGTTTTCTTCTCTTATGTTTCACTGATCATGGTATTTTTTCACAGCAATGGAAAAGAAATTAATATAATGAACAGAAGTTATGTATAATATAAACCAGGAAACCTCTTTTTATCCAATGTTAAAGTAAAGAGACATTCGCTGTTAGGATAGACTGTTTAATGCATTTCTTTTCTCCCTGGCATCTTCACATAAAACATTTTTCAAATATTTGTGGATTCTTAAAAATACTAATTAACAAAAGAAATACAAGCATGAACCTTCTTGTGGAAGAAATAAGTATAAACTAAGAAGTTCTGTCTCTGTCTACTCTATCATGGAAAAAACAACTTAGCAGTATTTGAAAGGGAAGAGTAAAAATCTCCTGTGCTTTCATGAGCTCCATGCAATTAAATGACTAAGGAAAGACCCTTAGTCATTCTTTCAAAATAACAGGGTAATTTATGAAGCCAGATGAAAAATCTGAGTCATTCTCATTGTTGGAGTACACAGTCTTACCAGGGTCAGAACATAGTAATTTAGCTGTGTTGATCAAAACCATTTATGTATTTATTTCTCTCTTTATACTTGGTATTTAAATATCATGTTGCTGTACTTAAATCAGCAGCCTTTTAAATAAAAAATTTTCTGGGGTGAGTTGGTTAAATGATGGTAAGAAGTAAATATGTATAAAATTTCTTATAACAATCATGGAAGTTACAAACCAATGTTCAGATATATAAAATGTGTCTTGATATGTGACTACCATTCTCTTCTGAGAATTCATAGCACAAGATTTTATTGCAGGACTGATTCAGAACTGTGTGCTCTTTCAAAGTACACACTTGATCATCATCTCTTTCAAAGGTCTGTTTCATTCCTTTTGTGTGTTTCTTCACATTTATAAACTCATACCAGGGTCAGACATTAGTGGATTTTACTGAGTGAATGAAAAGTTCACAAGTCAGGGAAGGAGTCATGCATCTGATGATAACTATCTTTCTAAATGTTCAATTTTAAGAAAATTTACTTATAATTAAAACCACTTAAAACGTCCACTCATGTTACTTTAATTATAACAATTCTGATCAAACTGTCCTAAAAATTTGAAATCAAAGTTTTAATTCGGCATACTTAAGTCTCCTTTTTGATACTCAAAGACTGAAGTTTACATTTTTTAAATCTCAGTTTTGACTTTGAATTTGGTCTTACATTTTCATCATTTATAAATATCAAGTCTGCAAATATTTTAATTAGTGTGGATATATGATGGCTGTTAGTCCCATAAATGATCACTGTGTTAATATATTTCTTATAAAATTTTTATTTGTGATTTGATAGTTGTCTATCTTGAACTCCACCAAACTTGCCATTATTCCACTTATCAAGCAAACTAAGAGATTCTAAATGATTTTCAGATTTTAAATGAGCCATTGTTTCCTTTGTTATGAAACAACTCCATACAACCAAAAATTTCTGAATATTAACTCTAGTAGTCCATCAACATAGAAAATAAATGCAGCTGTTGTAGAAATTTTTAATCTTAATCAGGTGTTTCTATCCTGCCTTGATTATTCAGTCACTGGATAAAAGACACAAAACTTTTATTATTTACAATAACCCTTAAACAGCACAAGAGTAGATATCTACCCTTTAAACCATTAGAATCTATCTTCCTATCGATGGCTCTGAGTTATTACTAACTATGTTTCATCTGAGCTGCTCTTAATTCCAATTGGCCAGCCCTCATGACAATATTTTCATGACTCACTTAACCCCTGGAGGCCTCTACCACATTCATCTCCAGTTGGTAGAGCCAGGGACTATTAATCATAGGGTCCTGGCTCATGCTGTACTACAGAGAAATAGTGATAAAAACTACCTGGAATTGGTACAGAGACAGGCAGGAAGATCAATGGAATAGAATTGAAGACCCAGAAATGAACCCACACTCCTATGGTCACTTGATCTTTGATAAAGGAGCTAAAACTATCCAGTGGAAAAAGGACAGCATTTTCAACAAATGGTGCTGGTTCAACTGGAAGACAACATGTAGAAGAATGAAAATTGATCCATTCTTATCCCCTTGTACAAAGCTCAAGTCTAAGTGGATAAAGGACCTCCACATAAAACCAGATACACTGAAACCAATAGAAGAGAAGGTGGGGAAGAGCCTTGAATACTTGGGCACAGGGGAAAAGTTCCTGAACAGAACACCAATGGCATATGCTCTAAGATCAAGAATTGACAAATGGGACTTCATAAAATTGCAAAGTTTCTGTAAGGCAAAGGACACTGTCAATAGGACAAAACGACAACCAACAAATTGGGAAAAGATCTTTACCAATCCTTCATCTGATAGAGGGCTAATATCCAATATATACAAAGAATTCAAGAAATTAGACTCCAGACAACCAAATTACCCTATTAAAAAATGGGGTATAGAGCTTAACAAAGAATTTTCAACAGAAGAAACTCGAATGGCCAAGAAGCACCTAAAGAAATGTTCAGTATCCTTAGTCATCAGGGAAATGCAAATCAAAACAACCCTGAGATTCCATCTCACACCAGTCAGAATGGCTAAGATTAAAAACTCAGGTGATAGTAGATGCTGGCGAGGGTGTGGAGAAAAAGGAACACTCCTCCATTGTTGGTGGGACTGCAAGATGCTGCAACCACTTTGGAAATCAGTCTGGCGGTTCCTCAGAAAATCGGACATAGCATTACCTGAGGATCCTGCTATACCACTCCTAGGCATATACCCAGAAGATGCTCGAACATATAACAAGGACATATGCTCAACTATGTTCATAGCAGCCTTATTTATAATAGCCAGGAGCTGGAAAGAACCCAGATGTCCTTCAACTGAGGAATGGATTCAAAAAATGTGGTATATTTACACAATGGAGTATTACTCAGCTATTAAAAACAATGAATTTGAGAGGTTCCTAGGTAAATGGATGGAACTAGAAATTATCATCCCGAGTTAGGTAAGCCAATCACAAAAGAACACACATGGTATTCACTCACTGATTATCGGTTATTAGCCCAGAACCTTGAAATGCCCAAGATGCAACTCACAGGCCACATGAAGCTCATAAAGAAGGAAGACCAAGTGGGGGTGATTCGGTCCTTCTTAGAAGGAGCAACAAAATATTCAAGGGAGCAAATATGGAGACAAAGTGAGGGACAGAAACTGAAGGAGGGACCGTCTGAAGACCATTCCACTTGAGTATCCATCCCATGTGCAGTCACCAAAGGTAGACACTGATGTAGAAGTCAGGAAGTGCATGCTGATAAAAGCTTGATATGGATGTCTCCTCAGAGGTCTTCAAGAGTCTGACATATTCAGAGGCAGATGCTCACAACTAGTCATTGAACTGATAATGGGGTTCTCAATGGAGGAGTTAGAGTGAAGAGTGAAGGAGCTGAAAGGATTTGCAGCACCATGAGGAGAGCAACAATACCAACCAACCACAGCTCCCAGGGTCTAAACCACCAGCCTGGGAGCACTTAGGGAGGGATCCAGGGCTTTAGCTGAATATGTAAGAGTGGAGGGCCCTGCTGGGCATAGGTGGAAGAAGAGAACCTTGACCTCATGAAGGCTGGACGCCCCAGGGTGTGGGAATTTTGAGGGTGGGGAGGTGGGAGTGGGGTGGTAGATAGAGGTTACAACCACAGAAAAGAAGGAGGAGGGGTGAGGGGATAGGGGGTTCCTGGGTGGGTGGGGGATGTGATAAGGGGACAACATATGAAATGTAAATAAAACATCCAATAAAAAATTAAAGAAAGAAATCATAGGGTCCTGGGTTTGTCCCCCACTTTGGGTGCCCATATGTTGTAGATATTTTGAATCCCAATCTTGGGTTTCTACCCTACCATGATTATTCAGTTCCTGGATAAATAACACACAACTTTTATTATTTGCAATATCACTTAAACAGCACAAGAGCTGGACAGATATCCACCCTCTATGCTATTAGTGTTTACTTTCTTATCCATAACCCTGAGTTATTACTTACTGTATTTCATGCAGGCAGCTATCAGACAAAGATATATAGCTAGTAATATGCCACTCCTTTTCTAATAGAAATCTGTTTAATTATTTGAATAATATTCCTTGAAATTCAAAGCAAAAATCTACTTAAAAGGAAACTCATTCACAAATCAATATGATTAAACCTTCTTTATTTATTTTCTTTATATGTTTAAAGATTCAATGTGAATAGTGGAGTTGTGAGGAACATAGTGGATGTTACTCGAAAACATTGATGGTTAGTCAATAGTTATTGGATCTATATAACAACAAAACTAACCTGAAATTTATTAGCAATACCTGAAATTTGTGGAGTATACAATGATGAAGAACACTACTTGTCAAGATAAGACTTTTTAGATTCAAGCTGTGGCTTAAGCACTTTGTAATTGTGTGCAGGTGTTTGGTGAATACGCACATATATGTTTATGAGTGATTTATGAGTGAGATAGAGTGAGAGAATATGTAGAAGTAAGAGGTTATATTTCAGACAGAGTCTCTAAGTGAACTTGTCACTCATCAATTAGGAAAGATTGGCTTGCCAATAAACTTAAGGGTCCTCCTATATCTGCCTCCCAAAGACTAGGGTTACAGCCATATGCAACATCACATGTATTTTTACATGCATACTGAGGATCTGAACTTGGATAATCATGCACGCAAGCATGGAAGCAGGTTTACACACTGAATTATCTCCCCAGACTCTTTACTACTTCAGAATGAGACTGAACATGTCACTTAACTTCTGTCAAAGTTTACCTCCTTGTGAAAAGGAGATGATAATAATGTTTAATTCATAGGTTATTATGGGACTAAATAAATGTGTTTTAGTCACAAATGTCACTAATATCTAATATTAAGCTTGTTTCTATCACTAGTTCTCTCAAAGAAAGAAATATTTTACTGTTAATAAAGATAATGATGTACTGCTCCTGTAGTTGATAGTATTGATTACCCATCAACGCCCTAATTAGAATGCCATTTTTTTCATTCAGATGCCAACTATAATGTAGGCAAGTGTATGTTTTGCTTGAAAGAAAAATGTTCCATCTTGAAATCATTTTAATTTGATCTAATGTTGATGCAACATGAAGGGAAGGGTAATCAGATCAGCACCAGAAATAAAAGTAGTGGACATGATGAATGATGGTGGAGCTGTCTTGTGGTAGAATAGAATAGAACAGAACAGAACAGAACAGAACAGAACAGAACAGAACAGAACAG
>NW_021604613.1:788708-803604 GCF_004785775.1 Grammomys surdaster
AGAACAGAACAGAACAGAACAGAACAGAACAGAACAGAACAGAACAGAACAGAACAGAACAGAACAGAATATTCAATGTAATATAATATTTTGTTTGTTGTATAAATGTCTCACAACATTATTGAAAATTCTATACATTGATGTTTCAGATGCAGTTTTCTGAATGTTTCTTTTTGAATGGAGGAGAATATGAATGGAAATTGACTTATTAAAATATATAAATCAATCTTTTCGTACTTAAAAAATGAGAGGTATGCTATTTGTGATTATTATTATTTAATCTTTTTTTTATAGTCCAGTCTTTATCCCCCTCCCAGTCTGGGATAATGTTCCTTATCCCATTCCTCTTCTCTTATCTCCAAGAGGATATCACCCCCACCACTCCCACCTTACCAGGACTCCCCACTCCCTGGGGCCTCAAATCTCTTGAGGGCTAGGTGTATCTTCTCACACTGAGGCCAGATCAGGCAGTCCTCTGCTGTATATGTGTCAGGGGCCTCATATCAGCTAGTGTATGCTACCTGGTTGCTGGCCCAGTGTCTGAAGAATTATGAGGGTCCAGGTTAGTTGAGGCTGCTGGTCTTCTTATGGGGCTGCCCACCTCCTCAGCTTCCTTTAGCCCTTCCCCAATTCAACCACAAAGGCCCCCGGTCTCTGTCCATTGGTTCGGTGCAAGTATCTGTATCTGACTCTTCCAGCTGCTTGTTGGGCCTTTCAGAGGACAGTCATGCGAGGTTTCTGTTTGCAAGCACACCACAGTATCAGCAATAGTGTCAAGCCTTGAAGCCTCTCATTGAGATGGATCCCAATTTGGGCCAATCACAGAACCTCTTTTTCCCCAGTCTCTTCTCCATTTTTGACCCTGCAGTTCCTTTAGACAGGATCAATTCTGGGTCAGAATTTTTGACTGTGTGAAGGCAATCTCATCCCTCCACTTGACGTCCTGTTTTTCTTTTTGGAGATAGACTCTAATAGTTCCCTCTTGCCACTGTACGGTATTTCATTTACGGTCCCTCCCTTTGAATTCTGAGCATCTCTCACCTCCCAGGTCTCTAGTACATTCTAGAGGGTCCCCTCTACCTCCTACCTCCACGTTTCCATTTTGTCAGCTGGCCCTCTGGGCTTCACTCTTGTTTCCCACCCCTCCAATGTCTGATATATTTCCCTTCTCCATTCCATGTCCCCTCTCCCACCTATTTACTCCTTCCCTGTAGCCCCAATGATTGCTTTCTTCTCCCTCCAAAATGGGATTGGGGCATCCTCACTTGGGCCCTTTGGCTTGGTAACTTTTTTGAGTTCTATGGACTGTATTCTGTCCTTTTTTAAAATTCTAAAATCCATTTATTATGAAATACATAGCATGCATGTCCTTTTGGGTCTGAGTTACCTGATTCAGGATGATATTTTCTAGGTCCATCCATTTTCCTGCAAAACTCAGGATATCCTTGTTCTTAATAGCTGAGTAGTATTTCATTGTGTAAATGAACCACATTTTCTGAATCCATTCTTCCTTTGTGGGACATCTGGGTTGTTTTGAGCTTCTGATTATCACAAATAAGGCCACTATGAACATAGTAGATGACATGCCCCTGTGGCATGGTGGGGCATCTTTTGGTATATGCCCAAGAGTGGTATAGCTGGGTCTTCACATAGATAGATCTATTTCCAATTTTCTGAGGAACATCCAGATTGATTTCCATAGTGGTTGTAACAGTTTGCAATCCCACCAGCAATGGAGGAGTGTTCCTCTTTCTCCATATTCTCACCAACATGTGCTGTCACTTGAATTTTTGATCTTAGCCATTCTGATTGGTGTAAGATGAAATCTCAAGGTGGTTTTGATTTGCATTTTTTCTGATGACTTAGTACTTTGAACAGTTCTTTAAGTGCTTCTCAGCCATTTGAGATTCCTGTGTTTTGAATTCTCTGGTTAGTTCTATACTCCATTTTTTCATTGAGAGTTTTTGTTTTTTGGAGGTAAGCCCTTCACATAATATATCCTGATTAGGATTCACTAACCCTCTGCTCCTCCCAATGCCTTCTCACTTCCCCTTACATCAGGATCAACTCTCTTTCTGTCTCTCATTTGAAAACAAACAGGTTTTGGAGGGATAATAGTGAAATATAAAAAAACAAAAACCTACCATATTGGAAGTGAATAAAACAATCAGAAGGAAATGAGCACAAAAGACAGCATAAGAAACAGAGACCTATTCATTTCCATAATCAGGAATTTCACGAAAACACTAAACTGGGCATCATAATAAATACAAACAAACAAATAAACAAACAAAAAGATTTGGTACAGCCCTGTGTATACTGCCTCATTTTCTTTGAGATCATATGTTGTCTAATCATGTTACTTTAGAAGGCTTTATTTTTATTTTTATTTTTTTAGTGTCCTCCACCACCTCTGGTTCTAACCCACTTTCTGAGCTTGAGTTCCCTGAACCCTGAGGGAAGAGATTTGATGTATTCATACTGTTAATGTCTAAGTGTTCCAAGATCTCTCACTTTCCTCATAATGTCAGGCTATAGATCTCTGTATATGTTCCCATCTGCTCCAGGAAAAAGCTTCTCTGAAGATGGATGAATAAAATCATACATGAGAATAATAGAATGTTATTAGGAGTAATTTTGTTGTTGTTGTTGTTGTTGTTGTTTTTAAGTTGTTTTAGGTTTTATTCTAGGCTATCTAGTTTAAGGTTTTTGGTCACCAAAACAGTATCAGATTTGGGTTCCATCTCATGGAGTGGCCTTAGGTCCAATTGGATATTGGTTGATGATTCCCACAATTTCTGAGCTGCTATTACACTAGCATATCTTTCCAGCAAGATATCACTGTTAATCCAAGGTTTTATGGCTGGATGGGTGTTACGTTTCACTTTTGGTAGCATATAGCATACCTTCTTCTACCAAAAAACACTAGAAAATAAGTTGAAGACTGTATGTAGGTACCATCTCAACTTCTCCATATTCAAGAACTTGTGAAGGTATGATCTTTAGCAACAGGGATGGTTGTCAGACTGTGGAAAGCAACCTGTAGACTTGGAAATGGCCTGTACTGTTTGAGGCATCCCTTTGCCCAACAACTTGAATAGATGTAACCCAATCCTGAGACTAGAGGATGGTTCGACTCTTTCTCTTCTTTATTTGTTAATTTTGTTTAAATTCCCCCTGTTGTTGTATATATCTTAAGAAGCTTCTACTGTATTAGGCTTTCATATTGTACCCCAAACCCCCTTTAATTTTAGCTACATGTCCCCATATTTTTATAGTTTCTCCTCTCCTTTCTTCTCTACCCTCCCAATTTGATGGCCCCATTCCATGCCCTCCCACCATTCATAAGTATCTATTCTATGGCCCTTTCCCAAAGATATCTATCTGTTCTCCCAAGATGCTTGCTCTATACTTAACCTCTCTAGTTCTCTAAATTTTAGCATTGTTATCATTGACTTAAACGTTAATATACAAATATAAGTAAATACATGCCCCATTAATTTTTCTAAGTATGGATTTTTCCACTTAGGATAATTCCCCCCCCCGTCTATCAATTTACCTATGAATTCAATGATTCCACTTGATTTTTGTTTTTTTGTTGTTGTTATTGTTTTTGTTTGGTTTTGATCAAATAATCCATATATTATTGCAGGGTTCATTTTTATTTTTATTTTGTAGTTGCTCTTATTTTTTATTAAGTTATTTACATGGCAATCACAGCTTTTCCTGACTTCTCTCTTCCTAGTCCCTCCCTCTCCTGTTCTCTACCTCGTATCCAGGCCTCCTCCCCTTCTCCTCAAAAGAGGGAGTCCTCTCATGGAATCAGCCAGCCTTGGGCATATCAAACCTCAGCAAGATTAAGCACATATTCTTCTACTGAGGCTACCCAGGGCACCCCAGTTAGGGGAAAGAGATATAAAGCCAGGAAATTTAGTCAGATACAGTCCCTGCTCAAGCTTTGGGAGTCCCACATGAAAACCCAGCTGCACAATTGTTACATATGTGTAAGGGAGCCTAGGTCCAGCCCATGCATGGTTTCTGATTGGTACTTCAATCTCTGAGTCACTATGTGCTCAGAGTTGATTCCGTAGGTTTTCTTGGTCTGTTCTTGACCCCTCTGGCTCTTTCAATCCTACCTCCCCTTCTTCTATAGGATTTTCCACCTAATGTTTGGCTGTGCATCTGTCCATCTGTTTTCATCAGTTGCTAGGCAAAGACTCTCTGATGACAGTTATGCTAGACTCTGCTCTGAAAGCATAATAGAATATTATCAGTAGTGTCAGAGGTGGGCTCATTCTTATGGCATGGATCTCAGAGTGGAGCAGTCGTTGGTTGGTCCTTCCCTCAAATTTTGCTCCATCTTTTACCTCTGCACATTTTTGTAGGCAGGAAAAGTTGTGGGACTAATAATTTGTGGCTAGGTTTGTGTCCCAATCCCTCCATAGGAAGTTTTTCTTGGTTACAGGAGATGGCTAGTTCAGATTTCACATCCCCCATTGAAAGGAGTCTTAGCTAGGGTCACTTTTCAGATTCCTGGGAGTTTCCATTTTCCTAGGTATCTAGCATGTGCCAGAGATGCTCCTCCCATCCAGTTTTCTCTCCCTTTGTCCTCCCCTTATCACATCAGCCTTGTTCCCATCACCATCCCTCCATTACTTAATCTCCTCTATGTCTAATTTATTTCCCCTTCACAGTGAGATTCAAGTGTTCCCACTTGGGCCCTCCTTGTTACTTGGCTTCCTTGTGTCTGTGGTTTGTACCATGGTTGTTCTGTACTTTATGACTAATAACCCAACATAAGTGAGAACATACCATGTTTGTCTTTCTGGGTCTGGGTTACTTCACTCAGAATGATCTTTTCTAGTTCCATCAATTTGCCTACAAATTCCATGATATCATTATTCTTAATAGCTGAGTAATATTTCATTGTGTAAATATACTACCTTTCCTTTTTCCATTCTTTCTTTGAGAGACATCTAGGTTATTTCCAGTTTCAGGCTACTATGAATAAAGTTGCTATGAACATAGATAAACAAGTGAACTTGTAGTATGGTAGAGCTTCTTTTGCCCAGTATACGTTCAGGAGTAATATAGCTGGATTTTAAGGTAGATCTATTCCCAATTTTCTGAAAAAAACAAAAAACAAAAAACAAACAAAAAATAAAAACAAAAAAATAAAAAATAAATAAAAAATAAATAAACCACCAAATTGACTTCCAAAGTGGTTGTACAAGTTTGTACTCTCATTAGCAATGGAGGAGTGTCCCCTTTGCACCATATCATTTGTGTTTTTGATGTTAGTCATTCCAAGAGGTGTAAAATGGAGTCTCAGAGTTGTTTTAATTTGCATTTCCCTGATGACTAAGGATATTGAACATTTCTTCATGTGCTCTCAGCCACTAGAGCTTTCTCTTGAGAATTTTCTGTTTAGATCTGTACCCTACTTTAATTGCATTATTTGATTTATTGATGTCTAGTTTCTTGAATTCTTTATATATTTTAGTATCAGATTTTAGCCCTATATCAGATGTAGGGTTGGTGAAAATCTTCCTGTTCTGTAGGTTGCCTTTATGTTGAGGTCTTTGATTCACTTGGATTGAGTTTTATGTAGGGTGATAGATAAGGATCTATTTGCATTCTTCTGTTTTCAGACATCCAGTTAGGCCAACACCATTTGTTAAAGATGCTTTCTTTTTTCCATTATATAGTGTAGATTGAAGGATTATTATTTTCTGTATATATTGATTATTGATGGACATTGATATGGTGGCAGTCACAGTATGCTGGGAAAGTTCAGGCTTAAGTAAAGTCCTGACTGGATCAGTCTTTAAGGCTAAATAAACCAAGGTCATCTGGAGTCAGTAGTCCCCCCTGAAGCTGTTCTCTAGTCCTGTCTCCCAAGGAAATAGCATCAAAGTAGTCTGAAGAAGGATTATGCTTCACAGCATCTCTGAAGGTGGATCTTGTTAGGGCTGCTTCCTTTGCCACAAGCAATATGTAACTCCTATCATGTCTCCTGATGATTAAAGGACCTTCTTTCTTCTTTCTTTTTTCTTCTTCCTTCTTCCTTCTTCCTTTTTCCGTCTTTCTTCTTTCTTCTTCTCGAAGTTCCTTCTGATTCCCACCCAGCTAAGTGGCCATCAGATTTTTATTAAAGCCAATCAGAGTATGTTTTAGATAGATGAAAAAAGGACAGAAACACAATTACTCACAATGTACACCAACATTATAGTTTTGGCTTCTTTGTAAAAAATCAAGTGTCTATAGGTGTGTAAATTTACTTTTGATTCTTTGATTTGATTCCATTGATTAACTTGTCTGTGTTTATGTCATTACTGTTCAGTTTTCATTACTATTGCTCTGTAGTACAGCTTGAAATCAGGGATAATGACATCTCCAGAAGTTCTTTTAATGTACAGGATTGTTTTAGATATCCATGAGATTTTTTCCCCCATATGAAATTGAGTGTTGTTTTTCAAGGTCTGTAAAGAATTGTGTTGCAATTTTAATGGGAATTGTGTTGAATCTGCAGATAGTTTTTGATACAGTGGCCATTTTTATTGTATTTATTCTATAGATCCATGAGCATGGGCGATCTTTCTATCTTCTAATATTGTCTTCAATTTCTCTATGCAGTAATTTAAAGTTCTTATCATACAGTTCTTTCAGTTAGCAAGTGAAAGGGACCAATGTATTTTATATTATTTGTGGCTATTATAAAAGATATTGTTTCCCTAATTTCTTTCTCAGACCATTTATCATTTGTATATAGGAGGGCTACCTGATATTTTTATTAGTTAATTTTGTATTCAGCCACTTTGCTAAAGTTGTTTGTCAGCTATAGGAGTTTCCTGGTAGAATATTTGGAGTTATTTATGTATACAATGATATTATCTGCAAACAGTGATATTTTGACCTTTTCCTTTCCAATTTGTATTGTCTTGATCACCTTTACTGGGCTTATTGATCTAGCTAAGATTTCTAGGTCTACCAGGTCTATATTGAATAGATATGGAGAGAGCGAACAGGCTTGATTTGTTCATGATTTTAGAACTGCTTTAAGTTTCTCTCCATTTCATTTGATGTTGGCTATTGCCTTGTTGTATATTGCTTTTATTATGTTTAAGTATGTACTCTGTATCATGATCTTTCTCAAAATAGTATCATGAAAGGGTCTTGGATTTTTGTCAAAGGCCTTTTCAGGATCTACTGAAATAGTCATGTGGTTTAGGTCTTTTTTTCTCACTTTGTTTACATAGTGGATTACATTGTGTGATTTTCATATGTTGAACTATCCCTATATCTCTAGAATGAAGCCTACTTGATCATGGTGGAAGATGTTTTTGATCTGTTCTTAGATTTAGTTTGCAACTATTTTATTGAATATTTTTGTATCAATGTTCATAAGGGAGACTGGTTTGAAATTTGCTTTCTTGGTTGAGTCTTTGTGTAGTTTAAGTACCATCAATGATTTATGTAGTACTTAATATGTTTTTATTCTGTGGAATAATTTGAGGAGTGTTGGTATTGAATATTCTATGAAAGTTTGATAAAATTCTATACTAAAACTATGTTGTTTGAGGGTTTTCCTTCCTTTTTTCTTTTTTTTTCTTTTGGTTGGGAAACTTTGGATGACTATTTTTATTTCCTTGGAAGTTATAGGTCTACTTGGTTTGTTTACCTTATTTTGATTTCATTTTGGTAAGTGGTATCTATCAAGAAAATCATTCATCTTATTTAGGTTTTCCAGTTTTATGGAATACAAATTTTGAAGTAAGACTTGATGATTCCTTGGATCTCTTAGGTATCTGTTATTTTCCTTTTTCCATTTCTGATATTGTTAATTTCAGTATAATTTCTCTGCCTTTTAGTAAGTTTGGTTTAGGGTTTAACTATCTTGTTGAATTGTCAATGAATCAAGTCTTGTTTCATTGATTCTGTCTGGATGACCTGTTCATTGGTAAGAGTGGGGTTTTGAACTTTCCCACTATTAATGTGTGGGGTTCAATGATTGATTTAAGATTTAATAATTTTTTTCTTTTTTTTACAAATATGGCTGCCCTTGTATTTGAGGCATAAATATTCAGAATTGAGGTATCATCTTGGTGGATTATTCCTTTGATTCTTATAAAGTATCTTTTCCATCTCTTTTGATTAAATTTTGTTGAAAGTTCATTTTGTTAGATATTAGAATGGCTACTCTATCTTGTTTCTTGTGTCAATTTGCTTGAAAAATCTTATACTACTCTGTTAGTCTGAGGTAAGGACTATCTTTGTTATTGAGGTGTGTTTCTTATATGCAGCAGAATGTGAGTCCTGTTTTTTGCATCCATTTTGTTAATCTGTGTCTTTTATTGGAAAATTAAGTCCATTGATATTGAGAGGAATTAAAGACCAATAGCTATTAATTCCTGTTATTTTCATGTTAGTGGTAGTTGTGTGTGTGCGTGTGTGAGTTTCACACTTCTTTTGGTTTTGATAGTGTGAAATTATGTATTTCCTGTGTTTTCTTGTGCCATGTACAGCTTGGCTAGACAAAGCATGGCATGACATGGGTCTCAACCCTGGAACAGAGCCAGGAGGGTGAAGGCCTCCATGAGTATATATGATTACTGTGGATGTAAGGCTTGTTTGCATAAGAATGTATATATTTTCTTTTTCCTTCTTTGGGGAATGGTGCTCCTAGTAAGGTTAATGACTCCATAATCAGAGGCAGCATAAGTCCAGGAGTTGAGGGTATATCTTCTCTTAGCAAAAATGGTAAACGCTGAGACCTTCATGTAACCATCAAGGCTGTGGGAAAGAACTCTGAAAACATGAGTTCAAAAATATATGATTACTCAACTACGCAAAATATAAGGATGCAATATGAATTATATGAGAGGCTTCACAGACTCAAAAGTACTAAGGCAGATGCACCATGAGTCAGCTTGTCAGAAGGATACAAAGGCAAGCAGATTCATGAGTTCAAGGTCAGTCTGGGACAGAGCTAGTTTGGGCCCAGTCATGGGGGGAATGGTAATCCCAGGACAGGATCCCATCCGGGTATCTTATTTTCTGTGCTTACAGTGGCAGGTAGATCTCAGAATTCATTTGTTATGTTAAAAAAATGTCCTTGCTGCCTCTTTCTGAAAATGCAGGGACTGGGATCAGGGGATGCTGATTTGTGGGATAATCAAAGGGAACCTTGTGTAAATGACTACACTGATATGTAAATAAAAGGCCATACCTTGGTCTGCAAGATCTGAGCTATCTGGATGAGATGTTTGGAAATCTCCAGATAAAGCTGCCTTGAGGAGAACACAGACTGTCAGCTTGTTGCTCACTAGTCACTTCAAATCATTTCTTTCATTGCTCCCAAACACCCCTCCTCTCAGGAAACCCTCTTCATACTGCCTGAGGCTGGTCCTTGACATTCTTGGGTGTAGTTAACCTTCTTGGATTAGAATTTTTCTTCCTACAACCTTCTGTAGGGTTGAATTTGTGGATAGATATTGTTTAAATTTGATCTTAGCATGAAATACCTTATTTTCTCCATCTATGGTCATTGAAGTTTTGATGGATATAGTAGTCTGGCTTGTGGTTTCCTAGAGACTGTAAGAAATCTGTTCACCCTTCTGGCCTTCTATTCTCTGTTGAGAAGTAAGATGTTATTCTAATAGGTCTGCCTTTCTGTTTTACTTGGACTTTTTTCCTTGCAGCTTTATTTAATATTCTTTCTTTGTTCTGTATATAAGTGTTTTTATTATTATGTGACTGGAGGAGGACTTACATCTATCTATCTATCTCTATCTCTCTCTCTCTCTCTCTCTCTCTCTATCCCTATCTCTATCTCTATCTCTCTCTATCTCTCTCTCTATCTCTCTCTATCTCTATCTATCTCTATCTATCCCTATCTCTATCTCTATCTCTATCTCTGTCTCTGTCTCTGTCTCTGTCTCTATCTCTATCTCTATCTATCTCTATCTATCCCTATCTCTATCTCTATCTCCTCTCTCCCTCCCTCCCCTGGTTATATTTGTAGGCATCTCTATCTTTAAGTTAGGGAAATTTTCTTTTATGATTTTGTTGAAAATGTTTTCTGGACCTCTGAACTGGAAACTTTCTTTTTCTATTCCTATTATCCCAGGCTTTTCCCATCTACAGGACTCTCTCAGTTTTTATGTTCTTTACTGTTTCTATTTTGATTTTCAGGTCTTGAACAATTCTATTCACTTGCTTTCCCTATTTGATGCTTTTTTTCTTTCTTGTGTTTCTTTAATGGATTTAATCATCTCCTCTTTAAAGGCCTGTATCATCATTATAAGATTGAGTTCAAGGTCATTTTCTTGTGTTTCAGATATGTTAGGATATCCAGGGGTAGCTATAATAGGTTAGCTTGGTTCTGTTGGTACCATATTGCCCTGACTCTTGATGACTGATCCCATACACTCACGTTTAGCCATCTGGGTTTACAGTTATGATCTGGGGTTTTGATGCTGATTTCTGAGTTTATCTTTGTGGGATAGGTGGTTTTTTGAATGCTTGCTCTTCACTCCCCTTGTTTTGTATTTTATTTCTGCTTTCTGACCTGAGTAGCCTGCAGTTCTGCTGACTAACGAGCTGTCAGGTCAGTTATGGTGTCACTCTTAGGGTTTTTCTGGCCTGTGTGGCTTCTAGGGTTTGGGGTGTGAACCTTGTCTCTGGGATACCTACTATCAGCATGAACTGGGATCCTTGGTGCCAGAGTGACCTCCAGGAAAGCAGACAGAGTTGTGGGCTAGTAAGTGGAGCACGGGGAACAGAGTACAGTTTATCACTTTTGGGTGTGCTTTTTGTAAATGTCTTACAAGTTTATTTACTCATAGTATGTGTGCACTTTGCTAATATTTTATTATTATTTCTTATTCTCTCTCTCTCTCCCTCTCTCTCTCTCTCTCTCTCTCTCCCTCCCTCTCTCCCTCCCTCCCTCCCTCTCTCCCTTTCTTTCTTTCTTTCTTTCTTTCTTTCTTTCTTTCTTTCTTTCTTTCTTTCTTTCTCTCTTTCTTTCTTTCTTCCTTTTGTTCTTTTCACTCCAGATTTTATTTCCTTCCTGGTCCACCCTCTGACTGTTCCACATTCCATACCTACTTCCCGCTCCCCTGTTTCTATGAAGATGAGCCCCTCCCCACCAGACCTCTAAACTCCCAGGGGCCTCTAGTCTATTGAGGGTTAGGTGCATCTTCATTGTCTGAACCCAAACCAGGCAGTCCTCTGCTGTATATGTGTTGGGGGCCTCATATCAGCTAGTGTATGCTACCTGGTTGGTAGTCCAGTGTTTGAGATATCTCAGGGGTACAGGTCAATTGGGACTGCTGGTCCTTCTACAAGGCCTCCCTGCTCCTCAGCGTCTTCCATCTTTTCCCTAATTCAACCACAGGAGTCTGCAGCTTCTGTCCATTGGTTGGGTGCAAATGTCTGCATCTGACTCTTTCAGCTGCTTGTTGGGTCTTTCGGAGGGCAGTCCTGATAGATCCTTTTTGTGAGTGCTCCATAGCCTCGGTAATAGTGTCAGGCCTTGAGGTCTCCCCTTGAGCTGGATTTCACTTTGGGCCTGTCGCTGACCTCCTTTTCCTGAGGCTCTTCTCCATTTTTGTTCCTTCAGTGTTTTCAAACAGGAGCAATTATAGGTCAGAGTTTTTGACTGTGAGATGGCAACCCCATCTCTCACTTGATGCCCTGTCTTTCTGCTAGAGGTGGGCTCTATATGTTCCCTCTCCCTACTGTAGTGCATTTTATCTATGGTTCCTCCCTTTGAGTCCTGAGAATCTCTCACCTCCCAGGTCTCTGGTACATTCTGGAGGGTTCCCCCAACCTCCTATCTCCTGATGTTGCCTGCTTCTATTCTTTCTGCCGGCCCTCAGGACTTCAGTCCTTTTCTCCCACCCAATACCAGATCGTGTTCTGCCCTCCCCCCATCCCCTTTCCCTTCCTTTCCCTTGTGGTTGCTTTTTTCTCCCTCCCTTTAGGTGTCTTCACTTCGGCCCTTCAGCTTGTTGAATTTTCTGAGTTCTGTGGACTGTATCTTGGGTATTCTGAACTTGTTGTGGGGTGCTTTAAGGGTCTTTTGTTGGCAAGGCCTTGGGACTGCATCATACCTGTTTGTCCCTGGTGCTGGCAGGTGTCAGGGAATTCAGGCAGAGTTGTAGGGCAGAAAATGAAACTCAGGGTACAGGATGCAGTTCAGAACTGTTCGGTTTTCTTTATGAGGACTGGGCAAACAAGTCACTGCAGAGGAGCAATCTTATCTAGGTGTCCCTGGTACAGGCATGCCTCTGGGAGTATAGGTAGAGTTGTGAGCTGGGAAAATGGAGCACCAGTGAATGATCTTTTTGTTGGGTTATTGGATTTTAATATGTCAAATTTTTATTGAGAATTTTTACATATATGTTCATAAGAAAAAATATTATATAATTATCTTTTTTATTGGATCTTTACAGGGTTTGGATATCAGGGTAAGTGTGGCCTCATAAATGAATTGAGAAATTTTTCTTCTGCTTCTACTTTGTACAATGATTTGAAAACTATTTTCATTCATTCTTTTTTGAAAAGACTGTAGAATTCTGTGTTAAACAATCTAGTGCTAGGCTTCTTTTGGTTCAAAGCTGTTTAATTATTGCTTCTTTTGCACTACAAGCTTAATCACTCATCTGATCCTGATTTAAATTTGGAAAGTAGTATGTATCAAGAAAATTATTAATTTTCCTTAGATTTTCTAATTTGTTGGAGTATAGGTTTTTAGAGTTATGTCCTTGCAACTCTCTGGATTTCCTTGGTTCCTGTTATTTTGTTCCTTTTCATTTCTAATTTTATTAATTTAGATATCCTGTTTACCTTTTAGTGACTTTATATAAATGTTTTTCAATCTTATTGTTTTTTTTCACAGAACCAACTATTGTTTCATTGATTCTTTGTATTTTGCTTCTGTGGTTGTTGTTTCTATTTTATTGATTTCTGCCCAAGTATGATTAATTTTTGCTGTTTGCTCCTTTTGTGTGTAATTTCTCTTTCTTTCTCTCTCTTTCTTTCTTTCTTTCTTTCTTTCTTTCTTTCTTTCTTTCTTTTTCTTTCTTTCTTTCCTTCTCTCCTTCTTTCTTCCTCTTTTTTGTTCTAGAGCTTCCAGGTGTGCTGCTCAGATACTAGTATGAGATATCTGCAATATTTTTTATGAAGGCACTTAGTGGTATGAACTTGTCTCTTACAACTATCTTTATTATGTTCTGTAAGTCGTCTTTATCCATATTCCACTCAGTAGAGAGTTCTTCATATTCTATGTACAACTTTTTGGCTTTTTTGTTTGTTTGTTTGTTTGTTTGTTTTGCTATTTGCAGTGCTTTGGCTTTCCAGCTTTAATCTGTGGTGGTCAGTAAAGATGTATGGTGTTATTTCAATTTTTTTTGTCTCTGTAAAGACTATCTTAATGTCCCAGTATGTGGTTAATTTTGGAGAAAAACTTTAACAGGTGCTGAGAAGAAAATATATTCTTTTGTTTTCTGGTGAGATGTTCTGTAAATATGTGTTAGGTTCATTTGATCTATAATCACAGTTATCTCTAGCATTTATCATCTTTGATCATTTTTTTTGTCTGCATGGCTTGCCTATTGGCAAGAGTGAGCTATCAGACTTTCTCACTATAAGCGTGTGAGGACCATTTGTACCTTATGGTATAGTAGTGTTTATTTTGTGAACCTGGGTTTATGTTTAGGCCATAGATATTAAGAATTATAATGTTGTTTTGGAATTTTTTCCAATGATAAGTATGTAACTTCCTTCTCTATCTCTTCTGATGATTATTGGTTTGAAGTTTATTTATTCAGATATTAAAATGGCTACACCAACCTGCTTTTTAGTTCCATTTGCATGGAATAGCCTTATTCATCATTGTATTCTGAAATGATGTATATTCTTGATGTTAAGGAGTATTTCATGGATGTAGCAGCAGAAAGGTGGGTTCTCTTTTTACATCCATTTTGTTAGTCTTTGTCTTTTTATTGGGGAATTGTGACAAATGATGTGGAGAGATATCAGTGAGGGGTGTTGTTCCTGTTATTTTGTTGCTGTTGTTGTTGTTGTGGTGGTGGTGGTGGTGGTGTATGTGTGTATGTGTCTGTATGTATAGGGGGTTTTGTTTGTTAGTTTGTTTGTTTTTTAGCTACACTGCTTTGGCTCCTGGTAGATTACGCATGTGCACTCACCCAGGAGCTATCTAGATTCACAAATGGAAGACATTGATTGTTTTGCTGATCTGGTATTATTTATTATGTAAGTTTTCTTGAGTGCAGTTAACACTTTAAGTTGGAGTTTTTCTTACACCACTTTCTGTAGGGTACATTTGCAGATAGACATTCCTTAATTTTGGTTGTCTTATGTTTCTCCATCCATTTGTGATTGAGATTTTTGTTTGGTATAGTAGTCTAGCCTAGCATCTGTGTCTATTAGAGTCTGTACAACATTTGTCCAGGCCGTTTTGGAATTTAGAATCCATTAAGAAATTAAATGTTACTCTAATAACATTTATATGTTATATGACTTTATACATTACCTGGTCTTTATTTCTTCATACTTTTAATGTTTTTTTTATCTATGCATTTAGTGTTTTGACATTTTATGTTACTGTCTTTAACATTTTACAATGATACTTCTTTTTCTGGTCCTATCTATTTTGTGTTCTGTATGCTTCTTGAATGCAGATACTCATTTCCTTCTTTAGTTTATGAAATTTTACTTCCATTTTTTTCTTTTTTCTTTTTTAAAAATGCTTTCTGCTTTTTTGATGTTACTACCACTAGCAACACCCAGCCTCAGGACTACTAAACTTTTGAGTTCATGTCCTGTGTAGATTGCACCCATGTACCACACTGTGTAGATTGCACCCATG
>NW_021604613.1:803614-832785 GCF_004785775.1 Grammomys surdaster
TGCACCCATGTACCACACTGTGTAGATTGCACCCATGTACCACACTGGGGACTCTTAGTTCCCCATCACCACACCTGCAACAGTGTGAGGAATACAATAAAGAACAAAAACAGAGTGACTAGATCCAGTGAAGGACAAACACTGGTGAAGTGACTGCCACGTTGGTGATATTTGCTCTTGAGAAAGAAGGAACATTCCTGAAACAAAAATGGCAGCTAGCAGCTAGAAGATGAGGTCAATCCTGGCTCTCAGTAGCAGTAGTGATCAGGCTTGAAGGGGCTGTCAATAGACATGCCCAGGTACTGAGATATCTTCTCAGTTAGCATGGTCAGCTTTATATTCAGTTTGCCCACTTAAGCTTTGGCAACTGCCCTACCAAACTTCCTGGGCAGAATGTGAACTCAAAGTAAGTATTTATCTAGGTGGATCCACATTTCAATCTGTGCCATGTTCATCTGAACCTTGTTCATGAAGGAGTTGCTCATCACAAAGCATTGTCCAGCAGGCTTATAGCCAGCAGGATGATTTGTTGTCTATCCTTCAGCCATTATAGGTCCACCTAGGGCTTGATAATTCTTCACAGCATTTTCATAGAGCCACTTCACATCATCTTCACATCAAAGTGATGAATGTTCCACACAATGGCATCGTTCTGCTTCTGTTTGCAGTTCCAGCCTAGGATGATATCAACACAGCCTATAGTGGTAACAAAGATGTTGCCCTCCCTACAGGCCTCATCCATGGTAGTCACTTTATAACTTTCCATGGCAGTCTGCAGTGTACTGATGGGGTCAGTCTCAGTTATGATAACTCAGACACCAAATCCCCCCAGCTCTTGGTAAGACCCCTTGACAATGTCACTATAGCCTGCAACCATTGCCACCTTGCCCATAGTCATCACAACTGTAGCCTATTTTATGCTATCTATGAGTGACTCTATTAGCCATACACATTGTCAAACGTGTTCCTAGTGACAGAATCATTAACATTGATGGCAGATACCATCAGTATCCCATTTGCCATCATCTTATAGAGGTCATAAACTCCAGTTGTAGTCTCCTCAGAGATGCCTCAGATGTCTGACAGAAGCTGTGGGTATATGGTATAGTTGAAGTTAGTTAGGCGACCACCATCATCCAGAATTTATGTTGAGGGGTTCATCCTTCAACATCTACTCAATGTACCACCAATACTCCTCTACTGTTCATCTGCCTTTACCTTCCAGTCAAACACTGAAATGCTGGCCTTCACAGTGATAGTCACTGCATGGTCCTAACTAGAAAAGATGTTGCAACTGGGCTACCACACCTCAGCACCCATGGCCAAGTCTTAATAGGAGCAATAGTCTCCAAAGTAATGTGCAGGCAGTCAGCAATGCAAGCACTCTTCAGAGGCTTGGAGGCTGAGTACATCTCCCACATGCATATCAAACCTGGCTTCTCATCTTGGGTATGTCCAGGGCCTTTTGACTGCAAGTAGCCACTCTAAAGTCAGAAATTTAGTTGTGCTTCTGCTAGGACTGATGAACTCAGTGAAGGGGAATGGGTGGCTTGGGGAAGAGTACTGAAACTATTTCACCTTTCAGATTTTGAACTGTTTCAATAATTTCTTTCCACTGTCTATGTTTCCATAGATTTCTTTAAAAGATGTATATGTTTCCTCTTTAAGGACTTCTTTCATATCCATAGAGACTATTGTAAAGTCTTTGTCTTGTGCTTCAGCTTTATTACAATATTCCAGGCCTGCCATAATAGTACTGAGCTCTAGTGGAGTCATATCATGTGCTGTTATTGACTGTCTTTTTATATTGGTGTCTAAGCATCTGGTTTGGAAAGATTGAAATTCTAGGTGCTAATACCTGGTCTTGCCTTTATTGGTGGATGTTTTGTTGCTTGGAATATGTTGCCTTCTCTGGTTTTAAAAGTGTGGTGGCTGTGTGTTGTCTGTGATGGCAGGAACCATTTAAAGCGTTCATGTAGCATTTGGTGGTTGGTGATGGAGGAGTGAGAGGGAAGACTGAAGGAGCTGAAAGGATTTGTGGCCCCATGAGGAGAGCAATAATACCAACCAACCAGAGCTCCCAGGGTCTCAACCACCGGCCTCGGAGCACATAGGGAGGGACCCATAGTCAGGCATAGGTGGGTGAGAAAGTCCTTGTTCCAGTGAAGGCTGCCCCAGTGTGGGGGAAATCATGGTTGGGGAGGTGAGAGTGGGAGGGTGGGTGGGGGGCATATCCTCATAGAAGCAGGAGGAAGGGGGATGGGACGGGAGTTCCTGGGTAGGGAGGAAATGGGGAAAGAGGATTACATCTGAAATGTAAATAAAATATACAATACAATATTTTTTTAAAAAGAAAGGAAAAAAGAATGCTATCCTCTTTATCATTTGTAAGTCCACCACAGTAGCTGAAGATGAAAGCAAACCTGAATCTGGATGGTTGGATTTCTTCGGTGATCACCTAGGGAACACATATATTCTCACAAAGAAAACTGGTAAACATTGAGCACCAGAAGATGAAGGGTACTGAGTTTCTCAAAGAAGCCATGAGTGCAGCTTCAGATCCTGCAGTGAGCAAAGTAGAAGAGGATTGTTTCAGTAAGCCCATAGTTGAATTGGTTTCTAAAATTGAGAATACTTTCTCTATATATCCCTTGGCTGTATATAAAGTCATCTGCTTTAACTGTGCTCATACACTTACAGGTTGGAGACAATGGAATGGCACACTATGGTGATCTTCATGCCCGGGAAGCATGTTCCACCTAGTTAAGTAACTAAATAGCCTTCATTGAGAATTGGGAAGAGAATGAAGACAGAAAGTAAACATCTATTCAATTATCAATATGGAAGAAAAGCTATGTAAAATGAAAATCTGGAACTAATTAAATCAAAACTAAAGTGAAAAAATAATTTAGAAAGGTAAATGGCTTATAAAAACCAGTGACCAGATATTAACATGTCACTAATGAAGCCAAAATGAAACTTACTTAATGGAACATCATTGACAATTCATAATTAAAAATTTAATTAATATTTTAAATTTAATATTAAATTTAAATAATTTTAATGTATTTTAATAATTTTTAAAAGATCTGTTTATTTTATGTATATGAGTACACCATTGCTCTCTTAAGACATACCAGAAGAGGGTATCAGATACTACTACAGATGGTTGTGAGCCACCATGTGATTGCTGAGAATTGAACTCAGGACCTCTGGAAGAGCAGTCAGTGCTCTTAACCACTGAGCCATCTCTCCAGCCACATAATTTTATATAGAATAATGTAGTGTATTTTAATAAAATTTAAATTAATTTTTTAATTAAAGTAAAATTTTAACGTGGTAAATGAAAATTTTATCTCCTACAGATAGAAGTGATATGCCTTATATCTACATTTAAACTGTGGTAATTTTGTCTAAAAGCTCAAATATTTTTAATTACATGTTCTTAAAATACTACTTCTAGTTTTTGAAAAAATATATTGTACATTACCACTAATAGAATACTAAGAAAATATTTATATATGATAAAATATAATTATTTATATAATACATAAAACAGATATTAAAACAAACCATGATAAAAAGAGAAAGATATGAAGACTTCCTTACCCTTCCTTTTCAAAACTATGAATAACAACCAAAACAGAAACAATATCAGGGAAAATAACTCTTCTGACAGAGAAAAACAGTGAGGACCACAAACCTCAAAACATTGCATATATATGCCAATCTTGAACTTAGATGAGGGACATGCTGAGAGTTGATGCTGGTTGCTTTTTAGCCAAGTACATATTTTCTGAAAGCTACCATCCGTGATGCAATTCAACACAACTGTAGCTTAACCATGGGGTTCAAACATAATTTTATATCTAGCACAAATTTCCTGTGGAAAATGCAGGACGAAGCCTAGGTTGGATGAGGTATGGAGCCTATGAGAAAATGAGCTGATAGTAATGTATTCTATTTAAGATTTGATTTCTTAGCTCACAGAGAATGTGCAGAGTGGAATAAAGGAGGGAGAAGGAGAGCTGGGAGATCAGAGAGAGCAGGGAGAATGAGACAACAAAACCAACTGAGCACAGATACACCAATGGAGACGTTAGGGGAAGGACCGAAGGAGCTGAAGGAGTTTGCAACCCCATAGGAAGAAAAACAATATCAACCAACCAGATCCCCCAGAGCTCCCAGGGACTAAGCTTCCAGCCAAAGAATCCACATGGAGGGATCCATGGCTGCAGCTGCATATGTGCTGGATGGCCTTATCTGTCATCAGTGGGAGGGAAGGCTTTTGGACCTGTGAAGGATCGATGCCCCAGCATAGGGAAATGTTAGGGTGGTGAGGCAGGAATGGATGGGTGGGTTGGGGAGCACCCTTATAGAAGCAGGGTGGGTTATATAGGGGATTTGCCAAGAGGAAACCAGGAAGAGGAATAACATTTGACTTGTGAGTCTTTTAAAGAGCAAAAGTAGACAGGAGTTGTGTCTTTAGCATAAAAATGAACAATAACAAAAAGGTTAGAAATGTGTGTGTTCCAGAAAATTTTCATACTGTTCCTGTTTTCCACTGATCTTCTTTACACAATGTTTTTCTGACAACTAAACATCATTCAGTGATGACTTTCAATCAGAAATAAGCCAGTGATGTCCCTATATAGAAAGCTTCCCAAACAAGCTGAATACCTACTGTATGAAAACATAAGTGCCATTGATTACAGTGAAAACACACCACAAAACTATGAGGCAATGTGCAAAATAATCATTTATAATTTCTAACTAGTTAATTCACTTATTATAGAAAAATAAAGACACAAAGGTTACATATGGAATGAAAAAGTCATAGAGTCATAGAACTAAAGACTATAAACAGCTCGGGGAGGAAACAGGACTTAATTTTTAAATGTTAATATTACCATAGGAACAAAAGAGAATAGAATTATTGAAGTCACCGGGTGGTGGTGGCACATGCCTTTAATCCCAGCACTTGGGAGGCAGAGGCAGGAGGATTTCTGAGTTTGAGACCAGCCTGGTCTACCGAGTGAGTTCCAGGACAGCCAGGGCTACACAGAGAAACCCTGTCACGAAAAACCAAAAAAAAAAAAAAAAAACAAAAACAAAAAACAAAACAAAAAAACAAAAACAAAAAACACCCAAACAAACAAAAAAAGAATTATTGAAGTCAGATTAGAAACACATGGATACATTTGAGGAAAGACAAGTAATAAAAGGAAAATACCACCTAATTTAAAAGTACTTCAAAATGTTAAAATTGTGGTAATAAGGAGTATCTGGGCCACACATGATTGTCTGTTTTGAAAAGAATCCAATGAATAAATGCTGTATTCAAATCTATAGAAGGATACAACTTAAGTTAAGAAGAGAAGCCTGGAAGGTAAAGATGTAAGGGCTGTAACATGCATGCTATTTGGCAGAGAAAGTTGCCGAGCACAGCAGACACGTTGTCTGGTCATGTCACTTGTACTTGGTACAAAAACAAAGAACATTCTCTTAGGATAGGAAGCACACAGTGTATTCATTCCATCTAAAGAGCAGTAAGAGGAAAAAAATAACTCTTCAATTTTGTCTCCATAAATGTTTTCAAGTGGAGCAGTTCTACATAGTACAAAATAAGGAAGGAAGGAAATCAAAAGGTTTGTAGAATCAAATGAAAATGAAAGAACAATGTACTAAAATTTTGGAGTAGAGCTAAGGCAGATTTATAGGTAAACTTTACAGCAACAAGTGCTTATATTTAAAAGGAAAAAGCTAATGGTAGGTGAAGGATTTAAAAAAACAAGAGCATTCTGAAGACCTCCGCAGAGGGGAGACCCTCACTCAAGTCTCAGAAAGTCGCGACCACCCAGTAATCTGCTCGAGGCACCATGAACAGGAGCAAAAGCGAGGTTTATTCGGGCATGTGACAGCTAGCTGCCGGTCAATTCGTATGCCCACGCAGGAGCTGAATTGACCCTGACACCCGGTTTGAGAGGGGTTTTTAAGGGGAAAAACCACAAACCAAGGAATGGGGAGGGGGATGAGGGGTTGTTAAGGTGGCATAACATAAAAATAGCAGAACATTCCAAAGGAACCCAGCCTACGTGAGTCAGGGTCATGTGAAAACTCTCTATATGCTAATCTTTCTCAAGAATGTGGCCCTGCCCTGTCACTGTGGCCTTGCCCTGTCACTGCGGTTCTCAGCTTGGTTCCCAGCTTGGTTCTCAGCTTGGTTCCCAGCTGGCTAACTTGCATTCTAGCCAGTTCCCATAACTAGCCTGTCCACATTCTTAACTTGCTTCATGGCTCTGTTTCTCAGAAAAATTTCCATGTCCTTATAAAGAAACCCTAAAGAGTATTTTATATGTCTAAAAAGGATTCTATATACCCAGCAGTTATAATTTTTCACTCTACAATTCCAATCCCAAAATCAGTAAGCAATAGAAAACATAATTATTAGGACAGAAGTTAATGAAATAGACTAAGAAAATAAAAAGAGATAATCAAACAAAAAGCAATATTTTGACAATAGAAACACAATTGACAAGCTTGTAATAGTGGCTAAGCAAAAGAGATATAAGATCCAAATAAAATTAGAAGTGAAGCAGGAGAGTTACAACTTTTAATTGAATCCAGAGGAGAACGAAAAGAATCTTTGTAAATTTAAGTATCAAAACAGGATAATATGGAAGAAATGGACAAATTCTGAATACACAATATAATAGAATTAAATAAACATGACATAACTAAAACAGATTTATAATAAGATTTCAGTAACAACAAAATTCTCCTTTCAAAGAAAAGCTGTGACCAGATGGACTTTATGCTAAATTTTACCAGCTCTTAATATATGGTTAATATCAATGAGCCCCAAACTGTTCCATAAAATAGAATTGGAAGGGACACTATCAATCTTAACTCTGCAAAGTCAGCATTGCATAGCTACAAAAAGCACCTATAGACAGGTCAGAAAAAATAAAACCAAAACCAAAAAACCACAGTTTATAAAAAGTATTGACTGCTGGGAGCCAAACCCAGGAAACTACCTGCTGTCCTAAGAGAACCTAGGAAGTTACCTGCTGTTCTAGAAAGCCTAGTCAGTGCAAGGTTAAGAAAGGACGTTCAAGGGTCTCAGGCCCCAGGAACATAAAGAACGTCTGGTATTTCCTGGGAGCCGGTTATGACAATGGGATGGTGTAGGGCAATAAGGATGTGACTGTGGACTGGTCTTAGACAATGAGGATTCAATAGTGGGATAGCCCTGAGCAATAACCCTTGCCCAAACTTCCCAGTTTGCTGTGTTTTTATAACCTGCACCTGAAATTAAAGTTTCAGAGCTTGATCAGAACCCCAGACTTGCTCTCATTCCTTGTATCTCTTGTCCCTTTATTCTTTTGCCCCCCCTTCCCTAAGGCCTTGTTGAATCCCTGAGGGCCGGGGCAATTGACCAAATCACACTTAAGAAAACATAAATCATATTGAAAAACAAGTTGGTTTTATCTTAGGGATGCAAAGTTAGTTTGTTATAAGCTAATCAACAAGTATAATATAATGTATTGCGAGACTTAAGGACAAAAAGCATCTAACCATCCCAATAGATCATAGATGCCCTTAAAAATTTTCAACATCCTTTCATGATAAAAGTCCCAAAGAACATACATCTCTCAACATAATAACAGCTGTATAAAATAAGTCTATAGCCAATATTATACTAAATTAGGAACAAGCTATTGCTATAGCAATGAGATAACAAAGAAATTAAGAAAGAAAAAGGAAAGTTAGGAGAAAAAAATAAACAATCCTTATCTGCAGATGGCAGGATACTTAAAACATCTGAAGGGTGGTGAGATACCTGCCAACAAGCCTGACAACCCAAGATTCACCTCAAGATTCATCTAGTAGAAAAAGAGCACAGACTCCCACAAGTTATCCTTTGACAGGGACAAGCATGAGGCCCTAGGCATATTTTTATTTATATTTATAAATAAACAGTTTGAAACAAATGATACCAGAATCAATTCTCAGATTTGAGATATAGTTTTGCAGAGTACTACCATTCAAACGCAGAAACTAATTGCTTCTCTATGCAGTAATTAATAATTTTCTGAGAAAGAAAATGAAAGAGAAATCTCATTCATAGTTGCTTCAAAAACTTAACTTTATATAAAGAAACATAATCAAGAAAGTAAAATACGCTCTATAATAAAAATTTCAAGACGTACACATGCATGCGCGCACACACACACACACACACACACGCACGCACACACACACCAAACAAACAAAAACAACTCCCATGAACATGAATCAGCAGAATTAATTTTAAAAATACCAAAAATATTCTACAAATTTAATGCATTTACATCACTGTTTTAATTACATTATTAGCAAACACATTTAAAAATTCCTAAAATTCACATGGAAGAATAAAAGATCCTAAAGAAGCAAAACAACCTTAACACAAAGAACTGGAAATTTCACAGCACAAGACTCCAAATTACAGTACAGAGGCTTGGTAACACCATTCATCGACAATAACCTGTAGTCAACAAAAGAATGCTGAGAATGGGAAAAACGTTCTTCCCAAGGGAAGAGCCCCTGATTGGTAATACAATACCAAGTGATGAGCCCTAAAATCATACATGAACAATAATACTAGGTAGTCTGAATATGTTGTATTTACATATTTATGCATAATTGTGCATGTATGTGCGTGCTATGTGTATAACAACAAAGATTAAGTAAAAGAGGCTATGATTTTGAGAGGGAGCAAGCATGAAAAGTGATGCAATTATATTTTAATTTTAAAATATAAACATTTATAATGAAAATTATTTGTCTCTCATGAGTAAAGTTTTCTTACCTATGCCAAGGTGTATTGATATCTCTTAATATGAGTCAGTAAACAGGAAGAACAATAATAACAGAACTTCAGGGACTTTAAACTGTAACTTTTGAAAATAGT
Source organism: Grammomys surdaster (assembly GCF_004785775.1). Taxonomy (NCBI): domain Eukaryota; kingdom Metazoa; phylum Chordata; class Mammalia; order Rodentia; family Muridae; genus Grammomys; species Grammomys surdaster. The sequence continues at coordinate 812,571 of NW_021604613.1, forward strand.
ACTTCAACCTAGGCATTGGAAGTAAAACTGATGATAGAAAGAATACTGGAAATAAACATTTTTAATATTTTTAACATTTATCTCAGAACATGGAACACCTAGAATGAGGTCAGAATCTTATGGACTGTTGAAAATCAGTTTAACTGGAAGCTTTCTGAGTCAGACATTTGACCATTATACAAATGAAGAGATAAAGTCAATAATTTTGGTAACATTAGAACTATTGGCACACATATGTTCAGTTCTCTAAGATGGGAAATGAAAATAATATGGAAGGATTCTACAAATATTACATATCAATAGAAAATACTAGACTTCACAGACCATAGGTTAATCAGAAAAACTAATACCTAATAAGATAATTTAATAAATAAAAGGTAATATTGAGAAAATGGTCTTGAACATATTGAAGCAGAATCATAAACTTTAGATACAATAATATGTAATGTGAAAAAAAATTAATGAACAATCAGTTACATATCTGTCAGATAATGTAAATATATGTGTATATATTTCTATATACTCAATACATATTTTACATTATTATATTACTTAAATTTTTATATTTCACTTACCTGTTTTCATGTAATTAGAAGTTAAGAGACCATTACATTGTTAAATTCCTAAATTTTGATGCCATATTTTTATCAAAATTCAATCTTGAATAACATTTTGTGGTTTGACAAAAATAATTATTTTACTTTTTTCCTTAGTCAATGTTTTGATATTATAATTACATATTCAACAGCTGTCTTAGACCATGACATAATGTGGGTTTATGCAAAATGTTACTGAACAGTAAGAAGTTTAGTAGACTGAAATTATTGAAATTTTCAAATGGCAGCTAGATCAGGGTAATTCTGTGACAGCACTATCACTACTAGTATATTTTAAATTACTTTTCCTTTCAGCCACATTTAATGCTAATTGATAAAGGAACCATATTTTGAATCTGAAGAAGAAAAAAGAAAGCACTGCTTATTTTTTCATTTCTCATGTTCCAGAGTAAATCTGTAAATTAGGAAGTTTTGCCCCATCAGTGTTATTGGTTGAATCCTCCCCTCTGACTTCACTTCCCCAGTCCCTCAATGACTGAAATCTGAGGAAAGAATTGTTCAATTTCCGTCTGGCTTTCCCTTTCTTCTAGAATCCTGATGGTAAAAATCTGAACAGGGAACTAGGCCCTGCTCATCAATTACTATTTTCTGTTCTATTTCTCAGAATTCTTCACATTCTTTGAATACAATGAAGAGGTTGATTCCCCTATAGAACTGTGTAGGAAGTGACTACGGAGCTTGGGGACCAATTAAAAACTATCATTTAAATAATATGGACTGTCAGATTAAGAATCCAGTCTGTATTATGAAAACCCAAAACACAGACTAATAAAATACAAATAAGAAAAAAAAGCATTCAAAGGTACAATGTCTGATGTTAGTTTCTCCCTTGTATTATTCCTGAAGAGTCACAAAACTAGTTTGAGTTTAATGGTCCATGTTAAAATTATTGTATCATATACTTGCATAATTTAGAATCCTTGCACATATTTTGTGCACATAATTCAAGAAATGTATTCAATCTGAGGTTAGTTTCTTTTTTAAAAGAGTATTTCCTTATTTTAGTCTTTCTTTGAAATCTTTCAAAGCATGACTTTGTCACCATAATAACAGTAATACACAGTAGGGTGCCACTCCTGTCCCTGCAAAGAGAAAAGTGTGCATACCACAGATAGCAGAAGCCCTAGGGATCCTGAACCCAAGCCTCCAGGAGGTGACCTAAAGTGCCACAGAGGTCACTTGGTATCTGTGAAGTTTGCAACAGCAGGGATAGATTTGCAAGTGAGAATTCCAAGAATAATTGAGCTTTGTGGTTTTGTTAGAAGGTGTACATGAATTTAAAACAGATATGAATTCACCATTGAAAAGCATTGTTAAGAAGGGGATACTGAGGCCCAGGAGACAAGACCTAGAGGGATATAAGTGCATGGACTGCCTTCTCAGGATATTCTATACTGCCCCAGTATTCCTATAGCATTGCCTATGCCCTATATTTTATAAAACCATGAAATTAAGATTGGCTCTGCTTTTACAAAAATATTAGCTCTATAAACGTGACCATAATAAAATTTAAACATTATTTTATATTTATGACCTATGTCACTCAAATCAAGGTTGCCATTGTGTAGCTACATCTCTTTTTTCCTTCCTCTGAAATGTTATGACTCAGTTTCAGAGAGGACATGCTTCATGAATTTTCAGAATGAAAGATAAGACAAGAGGGGAAAATAGAGAAAAAAATAGGAAAAATTAAAAACCAAGCACTTCAGAGAAAAAATGATGATTAGATATTATAAAATGGAGTAGGTTATTTTCTTAAATTTTCTGTAGAATCTGTGAAAATGTATGTTGTTGATTGGTTTTGATTGTTTGGAAAAATCCCTTTGTTGCTGAATGTTACTTAGTAGCATTTTAAGATCATTCTTATGCGGTTACATCTACTGCTAATTGAGTATAATGATTTGGAAAGAATACAATTGTTTTTAAATTGAAAGGGGGATTTTCTGCATTGTAAGATATTGTTTCTTCCATATTTTTATATGTATTTTTTCTGAAACTGGCAAACAATGGGCTATTGCTATTATAGGTCATATATTAATATTATCTTTGTGGAGAGCCTTTGAGGTTGCTTGACAGGAATCCGACTTTGGTCAAGGACAAGGAAATGGGGTTTAGGCAGGAATTTGACTTTGGGCCGTGACAGGGAAGTAAGTTTTGGCAGGAGTCTATTTTTAGGCTAAAACAGAGAAGTAATTTCAGTCAGGAATCCAAGACATAGGCTAAAACAAAGAAGTAGGCCTCAGGCTTGAATACAACTGTGGGCTAGGACAGAGAAGTAGGCTCAGATATTTTTGTCACCCAGATGAGCCCTTAGAAACAGCAAGAGTAATCACAGGGTGATCACAGGACTCTGTATTTTGCCTTGTTTGTTCCTTGACTGTTTGTTTCTATTGTATTGTTGGTTCCTCAACCTAGAACTGACCTAAATACTTGCATGTAATTAAAAGGGCTTAAAAAAAAGTTGAATTAAACAAACCTGTCTTCAACCTCAGAACTGGCTGGGGTCATGATGCAATTTTGTCTAACTGGCTCTTTTAATCCTCACTCCTGCGCTAGAGAACCTGTTGACTGCCTAAGTGGGCTTGGTCATATCTTTATCCCAATATGTGTGAAGAAACAATTCAAATTTAACTATAAAATTTGCAAGTCAACTATAACTATAATTTTACTTTATTAAAAATTAAAATTCAGAACATTTGTGTCTTCCAACAGCAACACTCAGAAACATTTTTTATAATAGTTTAATTAATTAGTTTAGCAGCCTACAAGAGCTACATTTTTATTTTAAAATATTTTAGCAAGCCACACATTTGATGTATCAAATTTCTTGATATTTTGTTTGTGAACATAGACCTTAATGTTCTTCAACACATTAATTTATAATTAAAAAAAAACTCTATTTTTAGGAATCTCAGCCATAGTTCAAAATATTTTTTTCTATTTCACAATATCTTATGCTGAAATTAGATTTGTGTTGTAGTAAATGTTTACTCTCAATCAGGGGTTTCTAATTTGCCTTTGATCATTCAGCTCTCAGATAAAAGACACAAAACTTTTATATTCACAATAAGCCTTTAAAATACTAGGGAAGGGCAGATATCTATCCTTTAAGCTATTAGTATCTATTTCCCTATCAATAACTCTGAATTATGACTGACTATGGTCTATTTAGACTGCTCTTAACTCCAATTGGCCAGCCTTCATAGCCATGTTTTCATGAAAATTTACCTCATGGTATCTTCTCCTCTCTTCACTTTCTTCTCTTCCCCTATGGTCTCCTGACTCAGACCACAAGCAGGAGAACCAAAACCTTACCTGTATCTCTTTACCCATCTATGAGCTGTATGCATCTCTATTGAAGAATCAGAGATAACTTGGGGAATAATGTTACATAGCATTACTTGGTGTATGTGAGGATCTCTGAGGTAACCGAGGCCAGTATGTAGCATTATAATATGTAGCAACAGATCAAAACTCAAGTGTTTTAAATTAAGGAGGAACGATTTCACAACAAAGGCAGTTAAATGTGAGAATTCACTCATAGGCTTAGATCTTCTGGTAGAGAATTCAGCATTACTATACAGAGCAACAGAACAAACCTCAACAATTTGTTCTTCAGAAGTCTGTGCGCTTTTGAAAAAATATTTCTTAGCCATTTGAACATTCTATAAATGTCCAGGTTACTAAAGAAAATTTCTCATTTACAAAATGAGCCCAGCTGCTTTTCATTTTCACGTCTCATGTAAAAACTAGCTCACAAAGAACTAAAATAGAATCATGTGACTAATCAGGAAATATTTTCACATATTCTGAGGATTGCTCCAAGAAAATTGATCAAGGATTAACTTAGTTTCTTTAGAAGGATGACAAATTCTTAAATTGATAAAGCTTTGGAGATAAGACTTTGAAATAAATCTGAATTTGATTCCCTTCAAAGGTCAGCATCTTTAGTTCAGGCTCAGATAACCTAGGATAGTCTTGTGTGAACATGAAAAACATCTGCTTTGCCTTCTGCCAACATTTCTAAGAACTTTAAAACTGCTAATTGATGTGGAAACATAAAGCGATTTTGCAGTGTTTTAATAAAACCTTGATATTTTGTTGCAAGTAGTCCAGTTAGGTGACCTGGGGATCTGTGTCAGTTTTCCAGGTGAGGTCAGCATTCCCCATGTAGACTGTGAAGCAACTAATCAGTGAGGGTAGAAGACCTGGAAGTTCTGCACAGTACAAGCCCTGTCTGAGTACCCATCTTTGCTGCAGAATGCCTCACTGCACTTGCCAAGACACTACTGTTTGTTTGTTTATTGTTTGAGACTTTTCCTCTCCACCCAATCCTGTTTCCTCTGGATCAAGGGGTTGTTTTCAATAATGTCTTACACTTGTAACTCCAGTCTAACATCTAATCAGACCTTTTTGTAACTGTAGGCTTTATCAGAAGAGCACTTCTGAACTTTATTTAGTGAGGTGAAAGAACGAACTCTAGAGTTGAATGAAGCTAGTGCATATATATGGGTATAAGTTATGTTTTCTTCACTTTCTAATGACATAGCTGATAGCTTCAATCTCTCTAGTGGCTAGTTTCCTCATTAGTAAAGCAACTGCTTTAATATCTACATGCTCAAAAGGAATTTGAGACAAAAAGTTGTATATGTGTTATATATAGTTTAAAGAAAAACCTACTTCACAGGCTTATTAATATAACTAAAATTATACAAGTTGAAAAAAATGTAAGCAATTATAGCAAGAGAGGAGTAGCAAATAATTAGAGCCCACAGGAACCAGGAGTTGTCTTATGAGAAGGTAATATTTATTCTTAATGTAAAAAGACAGTTACATATTAACAACCTACTGAACCAACAATTAGGACCACAGATTCTAGTCCTTGAATTAATATTTTTAAAAAATATATGAGTGCAGAAGAACTAATTTCTTCTGATACCTTACTGCTTTTGTTTTCTTTGTTATTGCTGTTGTTTTTGTTCATCTTTGAGGCAGAATCATTATACAGACCTACCTGGAATTCGTTTTGTAGGTCAGGTTATCCTTGAACTTGTGGGGTTTTGTTGTTGTTTTCCTGTACTTCTTGAGTACTTAGATTATAGGCCTATGGTATCATCCCTGACATGTTTATCTGGACATTTGTAATAATGCTATATATAGTGTTTGTAAAGAGGAAAGAGATGAGTTACTGAGAGAAATGAGAGTGAAAGTAATGCACCATCAAATTATGAAAGAGATTTTATATTATACTAACAGCTTTCAACATGGCAGGAAAGCATAGAGAGCAATGCTTTCATAAATAAAAGGCTACATGTGCTGCATTTCAATAAAAACCATTTTACACCTATAGCCGTTCACACAAGGTATAGAAGAACAGAGTTGGGACTTAAGGACAAACTGGTGATGCTGGCAAAGCTATGTAGTGTCAGTTCTCAGGAGGCTGAAGCAGGAAGGAAATGAACTTCAGTCCACCTGGGAGCTACATAATGAGATCCTATTTTGTGGGAAAGGAGGGATAAAGACTAAGATAGTAGTTCAGTGATGTGATGATCTTGTGGTAGGATTGATATAACTCTATTCCATCTCCACACATGACAGAAATGTTAAGAATTGGTTCTGAGTTGGGTGTGAAATAGAGTCGGGGCTACAGTCAGAGGCAAAGAAGACTCCCAAGGTAGACTTTCTTTATTAGATAAGGCAAGAAACATACTAGATACCTTCTTATTTTAATGCTCTTATTAGTATAGATTCAAATGAAATGAGTCTGTATTGCCCTTGAGCTAAAGGAAATATGTTTAGGGTTTATTCCTGCCATATCGAGGAATATTCCTGAACTGTAGTCTAGATTGAAGCTTGGATGAGATTTTGGAACCGAGTACATGTAAGTGCTAACGTAAGCCATGTTGTGATTCCTTTCATTAGTCTGGTAGGAAAATACAGGAACACGAAGTGAATTTGATTGCTACCACAAAAGAGGAGAGAAATCTCCCTATTTATGACAGGAAATAGTCCTACTTTACTTCAAAAAGCAAAACTTTGCAAGTACATATATGCCTGTTTGCTCAGTCTATAAACTCCATTGTATGTAAGGAAGAATATATCTTTATTCAATAATACATTTCATTGATTTGTTTTTTTTTCCACTATGAGTGTTGATTTAAAGAATAAACTTTAAAATTGGTTTTCCTCATTCTAAGGCAGTAAGCTGTGGTTGGAAAGCCTTTATTTCAAGCTACGAAATACCTGGGTCTTTGATCTTCGAGTTCAAAACCAAGACTAACTCCATGCTTGTGTCTCATCCTTTCTAATAGACAAACATTTTGTACCCAATGAGAACTGGTATCCCCTAGGCAATATATTCTGACCCGACCCGTGGGTCCAGTTATTCGTGGGAGTCGAAGGGGACCTCACTTGCAAAGGAACACGGGCAAGAGAAAGGACGAGATCAAGAAAATGTAGCCTTGTCAAGGTCTGCTTTAATGCGGAAGTGCCTTACAAGATATACTCTAGGCAAGGGAGGAAGGGAAACAAAGAACAGGATGGGAACTCTATTGACTCTTGATAAGATTGGTCATCTGGCGGAGCATTCTGCGGGTTTTCCCAGAATGTCTCGGGGACAACAGTGCTTTTTGAACAGGAAGTTCTTTCTTAGCTGAAGGTCATATTCTCCCAAAAGAGGCAGTTTCTCATAAAGGCAATTCATTAAGCAACTTTGTTAGCTGGGATGGTGGTCCAGGGTCCCCAACATCTCCCCCTTCCCTGTACAATGAGAAGAGGGGTGGTCTAGCACGTCCCTGTCTTAGGCTAGTGATTGTGCCACATGTCCGTCTCCCAGGGAGGGGTGAGCCCCCTGTCTTAGGCTGTGTGGGCTACTCCCGTCCCCAGCACCATGCACTCCTTTTAGTCTGCATTGGGTGTTGCCTTTGGGGAATGGACCCTACACTATTCCCGTCATCGTGGTAACTCACTGTCTCTCCCTGGGGTTGCCAAGGAATGTGGCAATCACCTACTCCCGTCATCTGTTGCTGTCAGACCCAAGACTCTACAGGAGACTACGGAGTTGTAACGGGGACCCTGGGGGCTGCTCATAGGTAGTCTCCGGAGGGCCGCCATCGGTGGGTTGGTGGTCGTTCCCTGGTTCTTCTAGCGCCAGGCGATGGTAGTGGATAGAGACCGGCTTGGACAGAGACCGGCTTCCGAGTAGCTGCATTGACCTGTTCCTTAATGAAAGTTGTAAATTTCCAAAAAACCTGTTCGGCAGGACGAGGCTGCACTCCAGGGGCAGAGCAATCCCCGGAAGATCAGAAGAATTTCTCACGTTGTTCACATTGTCCTGAAAAAGAGCACAAGAAGGAAATTTCAGGAGCCACCCTGGGTGGGGTTAAAAGACTTAATCAGGCGATCAGGCAGCCATCTGGCATTCTGTGCCTGGGAGTCATAAACACAAGCATATCCTTTGCCCCAGACAAGTACTGGGTCAGGCCCCCGCCACTTATTCAACAGGGGATCCTTCCAAAGGACCCATGCATAATCATGTTTAGTGGTAGGGTTCCAAAAGTGATCGGCAGCAGATTTTTCTAAGCATCCAAGGTAAGAAAATTCATCACAAACAGGGCATGGTTAAGCAACAATTTGGAGTTGCTCTGAAGAGGATACAGATGTCCATTTCTGGACTGCAGCTTGGAAAGCATGTTCTTAAGGGATAAATGCGTTCTTTCTACTATATCCCTGGCCTTGGGGGTTGTAAGGGATACCGGTAACACTTCATATGCTCAGCTGGGAGCAGAATTGTTTAAACCCTGAGCTGGTATATCCAGGGCCATTGTCCGTCTTAATGGTCCTGGGCTTCCCCATTGTGGCAAGACAAGAAAGAACATGAGAAACAACATGTCTAGTGGCTTCTCCTGATTGAGCAGTAACATGAACAAAACCACTATACGTATCCACAGAAACATGTAGATATTTTAGCTTCCCAAAGGGCGAATAATGGGTCACATCCATCTGCCAAAGTTCTCCTGGCACTAGGCCTCAAGGATTCACCCCCAAATGGAGCTCGGGTAGATGGGTTAGGCATGCCTTATAGGACTTCACTATCTGTCGAGCCTGTACTCTAGTGGTTCTAAACATTAGGTGGAGGGTGTTAGAATTTAAATGATGAAGGGAATTAGCCAAGCGGGCCTCCACTAAGGGGTCTGTGCTCACCACCATCATCAGGAGGGTAGCTTGATCGACCTCTTCATTCCCCTGGACCAAGGGACCCGGGAGGTTGGAATGGGCGCAAATGTGGCCTATAAAAAAAGGTTCTCTTCTACAAAGAATCAAGTCCTGTAATTGGGAGAACAGCACTGCAGCTGTGGAGGATGGTCATATAAAAAGGCACTGTTTCCAACACTTTTACAGCAGAGGCAACATAGGCACTGTCTGTGTAAACATTAAAAGGTTCCTGGGCTAGAATAGTGAAGGCCTCTATTACAGCTCTCAGTTCCACCAGCTGGACTGAAGAAAATTCAGTCTTAAACCTTTCAACTTTACCATTGATGCTATAGGCCGCTTGCCCCATTGAGGAGCCATCAACAAAAACCAGGGCAGCCCCCACAAGGGGTTTCATCCTGGGAAACACTAGGGGGGGGGTGGAATGAAAAAATTGTAGCAACCTATTTCCTGGATAATGGTTTTCCAATTTTCCTTGAAAGGTAGCACACATGATGGCCCATTTATCATCAAACTGCATAAGCCATTGGATCTGGGAACCACTATGGTCTCGGGTTCTCTTCCAAATATCCTAAGGGAATTAATTCTCCCCATGCTCACAAGTCGGCATACTAGGGAGGGGTAGGTGACAAGAACCTTGGATGGGGTGGCAGGTAAGTGGACTAAAAATAAAGGGTGCTCTTGCCACAACAAGCCCATAGGAGTAAAGGTTGTAGAAAAAACTAAAAGCCAAAGGGGTTTATAAGGATCAAAATACCCCACAAATTGTTGATCAATTGCCCTTTCTACTTTAGGGCCTTTTTGGCCTCCTCGTCCATAGAACTAGGGGAAGTGAGATCAGGATCGCCCTGAAGGATCTCAAAAAGGGGCTTCAAATCACCCATGGTAAGTTTCAAGTAGGGCAAAGCCAATTAATATCTATCACCCAATAATTTTAGAAAATCATTAAGAGTACGTAGGGATGATGATCGAATCTGTACCTTCTGGGTCTTTATAATCTGAGGAAATAACTCAAAACCCAAAAATAGTAAAGGGGGAACAACCTGAATTTTTTCTGGCGCAATTAAAAACCCCCTTTCTTTAAGGGAAGCAGTCAATTCTTGGGCAACAGTCTGTACCTTCAGTGCATCCTTTCCGCGACCAAAATGTCATCTGTATAGTGAATAATGTACATCTCTGGATGATTCAAGCAAAGGGGGGTCAATTGTCTGGGCTATATATTTTTGACAAAGGGTGGGGCTATTAGCCATTCCTTGTGGCAGTACCCGCCATTGAAAACGAGAACATAGACCCACCTGATTAGTAATAAGTATTCTAAAAGCAAACTGGGGACAATCATCTGGATGTGGGGGATCAAAAAGAAGCAATCTTTTACATCAATCACCAGTTTTGTAAATCCTTTAGGGATAGCAACAGGGGAGGGCAACCCAGGCTGTAGGGGTCCCATGGGCTGCATGGTCTTATTTACCACCCTGAGGTCCTGAACCTCCATCGTCCCCCTTTCTTCTCAATAACAAAAATGGAGGTATTCCAAGGTGAGGTGGAGGGTTCAAGGTGACCGGCTGCCAGTTGCTCCTGCACCAGCCGTAACCTTTTTCTGTGGGAGGGGCCACTGATCAATCCAGACAGGGGAGTCCGATTTTCAAATAATTTTATCAGCCTGGAGTGCAGGAGGGTCAGTGGCCCCCAGAAAAAATGTCCTTGTTCATCAAAACCCAGGCCCCGGCGTCCCTTCCTGGGAGCAGCCTGCAGTGGGGCAGCCATTCCCTGATCTGTCTTCCCCAATCCCTTTCCTGGTAAGTAGTGCATCTCCAGTGTTTGTTTAGTGACAACATCACCGGGGCTGCACATAAAAACCCCCATCTGGGAGAGACTATCTCTACCCCACAAGTTGACCGGCAGGCCTTGCACAACAAAAGGCTAGATCTGGCCTGAATTGCCTTCTTTATCTTTCCAGGTTAACAGCTTTGAACTCTGAAGTGTATTTTGAAACTGGCCTATCCCTTGGAGGTGTTTGAGGGAAGGCTGTAAGGGCCAGCGGGGCGGGGGGGAGGGGGGGCAATGTTGGTGGGAGATCACCGTGGAGTCTGTCCCAGAGTCCAGAATGACACTAAAGGCCTTGCCCTCTATATGTAGAACCAAGGTGGGTCTGTCCTTAGATATGGGTTGAACGCAGTAGGCATCGGGGAAGAAGGCCCCCGGCGAGGTCCCCTAGCCTGAAAGTTACCAGTAAGGGGTAAGGGAAGGGCCTGTGCAAGTCGTTGGCCAGCAGTAATAGTAACTGGGCCTCGAGGGGCGGAGACTAAAAGCTTTATCTCACCCTCGTAATCACTATCCACGAGGGATGGATGTACCTGAAGGTCACCGAGAGTGGAAGAGGCGCGGCCCAGAATTAAAAAATAAAAATTCTCAGGGGGTGGACCAAAAATGCCTGTTGGAATAACAGTGACCCCCGCCTCAGGGGTTAATATTGTATCAGCGGAGGCACACAAGTCCAATCCTGCACTGCCTGAGGTGGCGCAACAGAGAGAGGAGGCTGACCTGTCAGCTGACTGGACCCTGTAGCCAGCTGGAAGGGAATGGGTTGGGGGCCCTGGGGTTGGGCCCATTGGCCATTTCCCGAAAGGGGTTGGCTATCAATAGTGGTTTGAGAACGACATTCATTGGCCCAGTGATGTCCTCTTTTACACCGTGGGCATGGAGTAGGGGGCCTTGGTCTAGCTTCGGTCCCTCCCGCCTGAAGGCCAGGGTGTTTGTTCAGACATAGCCTTGCAAAATGTCTGGGCTGACCCCATTTGAAACACAATGGACCCCTAGGGGCACTTGAGCCACTAGGGCTCTGGATGGCAGCTCCGATGGCCAAGGAGACTGCTTTGGACATTTGATGTGTAAAAAGGTCAGCATCATTACACAGGTGGATCATGGCATATAAATCAAGATTTTTGGTGTGGCCTTTGAGGGCAGCACGGCAAGCCGAGTTTGGATTTTCATAAACAAGCTGCTTAACTATTTTACTTAAGGTTTCCCCTGGTCTTAAAACGTGCTAGGCAGCCTCTTGTAGGCAGGCAACAAATTGTGAAAATGGCTCCTGAGGGGTCTGAATGACCCGACTAAGAGGAGTAACAACAGACCCTTTGGTGGGAATGGTCCTCCAGGCCCCAAGGGCCGCCTCGGCAGTCTGAGACAGGACACTGGGAGGCAGTTGCACTGTCTGTCCTCCAAGGCAAACTTCCCCTGACTGCAAATCTTATCTGTGGTCCACTGCTCAGTCAACCGGCGGGAATGGTTGCGGGCAGCAAGGGAATCTCCTCGGTAGAGAAATTCTGCCTTCCAGCTCAAGAACTCTCCTCTACCTAACACAGATTGAACTACTCGGAGCCACTCGCCAGGCAAAAGGTATTTACTCATGGAAAGTCCTTCCAGAATGACCAGCGTGAAAGGTGCAGTATGACCATAATTTTTAACAGCGGAGTGAAACTCTTTAACCGCTTTCAACTAGAGTTTCTTACACTGAGACTGTGTCCCTTGTCTCCTTTGATTAGTATCCTCTTCCCCGGAGCCCTCCTCTGCCTTATCTTCATTTTCAGCCTGTTCATTTTCTGAGTCCTTCCTGTTCTGGGTCTGATTCCTCCGCTGATCCTCCCTCAGGCCCCTCAGTGGTAGAGGAGTCAGCCAGGGGGTCCCCCTGAGCGTCTTCCTGGCTTCCCTGGGATCAGGTTAATACAGGGAAAGCTAGCGTTTTAGGGGCTTTGGCTTTATGTATTCTGTGGAAGGAGGGGGCCGTCCCTGTGGTCTTATGGGGATGAGAAAAGACAATCCCCAACTCCGACTGTAATGAGGAGGCCTCTAAAGCCAGGTCGGAAAGTTCCTTTTGAAGGCTCAGAACATCTAGAAGACCCTTAATTTGGGATTGCAGTTGGGACTTCGTTTTAAGTAAAGGGTCTATTAAAGGGAGAGTGAGGGCCATTGGCATTTCTGGATTATAGGGCAGGGGCCGGGGACCTGATCGGCTTACTACAAAGGCCCCGGGGAGATCCCTCTCACGGTACTTAGTGGCCTCTTCTTCTAATGTAGTTGCATCCCCCGGATCTAAGGGTTCTAGGGATCTGAGATTTGGATAAAGGGGGGGGGGCTTTTTTGGTCTCTCACTTTGATTCTCAAGGCCATCAGCCTTTTTATTGTGATCCTTGGCAGGGGGTCTAATTTCTGAATCTTGAATTTCTGAATCTTTTGAGGAGTGGATATCTGTAGGTGAAGGGTCCGAACCCCCAGGGTCATCTATCTCGATGATGACCGAGGAACACTTGGAGCCCACATGAGAGGGAGGTCATGACTTAGATAACCTCTCTACACAGTCCTGAGTGACTGCCAGGAGGTGGGTTTGATTGCCATTCTGTGCTCGGCCTCAATCACATCTCTTAGTAGGCCCCAATAAGAGAACATAACTTCGGGGACTGATTCGGATCCATTTTTAATAATCAACTCATTGAGCTCTCTACCCACTTTCCACCAAGTCAGGGGATGTATCTCCCGCCGAATTACAAACCGAGGACATTTCTCATCAGCAAAACAAAAAAAAATTTTACTAAATCCTTTTTTTTTTACCCTGACTCTTCCTTCTCTGAGTGAGGTCTTAAGGCCTTTAATAAATTTCTCTTCCTTAGACAATAATTGGCCCATGTTAATGGGATGGCTATGACTTACCTCACCTCTGGGCTCCCGTGGGCGACGGGGTCTTCAGAGACTCAATAATGGTGTTCGGCCGACTTCACTTCTGTTGACGCCATCTGATGAGGGTCCGTACCTGGTGCCGCTACATTGGGTGCCACCTGACCCGACCTGTGGGTCCAGTTATTCGTGGGGGTCGAGGGGGACCTCACCTGCAAAAGGAACAAGGGTGAGAGAAAGGACGAGACCAAGCAAATGTAGTCTTGTCAAGGTCTGCTTTAATGCGGAAGTGCCTTACAAGATATACTCTAGGCAAGGGAGGAAGGGGAACAAAGAACAGGATGGGGACTCTATCGACTCTTGATAAGATTGGTCATCTGTTGGAGCATTCTGCGGGTTTTCCCAGAATGTCCCGAGGGCAACAGTGCTTTACAAACAGGAAATTCTTTCTTAGATGAAAGTCAGATTCTCCCAAAAGAGGCAGTTTCTCATAAAGGCAGTTCATTAAGAAACTTTGTTAGCTGGGATGGTGGTCCAGGGTCCCCAACAATATGCCTCTACCTTGATTGCATTTTCTAATAAAAATCAATATGCAAAATACATGATAATTTTTCTATTTAAACAGAAAATCATTATATTTTATTTCAGAAAGCCAATCTTATAAATAAAGTAACCAAAGTAACAGTGTCAGCACTATCTAGACAGCCTCTTCTGCTTAAGCTAATTAAGTTGTACATTGAAGAACTCATGATATTTAATTAAAACAGGCAATCAATTAAACCAAGCCTATCTCATTCTAAGGCAAGATTTGGCAGGTCAGCATTGGCTATGAAGAACACAAAGTTTTTATAGCTCAGGTGTAGGTGAACAAAATAAGTTAGGTTACAGAAGCAGACTATAGCAAGATGGTCATTGCAACTTTTTGAGATAAAGACATGGTTGCTGTTTCCTGGAACAGATAGTTCAGAGCCATTTGTAGTTAAGGTCACACATGGAGCATAGCTCAATCCTTAAGATGACCTTTAAGCCTAAGAAGGAGGCAAGTTTGTTCATTACTACCCCTTGTAAGTCAGTAATTTTATTCAGGTTATTAACAGGAATATGGGTAATGAGTTGGTTTCAGGAGTAACTTATATGAAAAGAAATAAAGATGCTTTTGAGAATGGAAAGGATGCTTTGGGGACCATAACATTCCATTTCCTCATGACCTCTTAAAATTGGACTACATCAATTAAATACAATAATATAAAGAAGAAAATGATGTGTGAACTCACTCATGTCTGACTTTTACGTTTCTGAGGGAGGCATCCTGATCTTGCTTTACACAGCTTGTTTACAATGTAATGAAATTACACGTGTACAAAATAACCATTGTTTTAATATTTATTTTTCAATTTCAGCCTCCTCGCAATGCACATCATCATACAATGTCAAATTAACCAATTTTAGACTATGAGTGATTTTGTTTTTTTGAAGGAGCCCAAATCTATAACTAATGAGTAAGAAGCCTGTTGCATGAGACTTTCAAGCTGTGAGCTCATACTATCATAGTTTTCTTTATAATTTTAAGGCACTGAACAAACTGAAGATCAAGCAGGTTGGAAAATTTTCAAGTTTTCATAAAAATCCTTGCTTAGTAGCTTACAATGAAGCATTTATGAAAAATTATCTGAACATTAAATAAGTACTTATTATAAAGATAAATGGCTTAAAAAATCATACAGAGATTGGCCATTGACAACTGATATAAAATATGAGCTACTAAAAGAATAAGCAAATAAATGAAGTATTTAAATAGTTAGAAAAATTTAACTCTTTCTAACATTCTCTATACCCTAAGTGAATGAGCAGATGCAATGCTAATTAGCTGGGATCACTGAATAGCAACCATTAGTACAGGAGAATGAATATCTGGCCTGAAAGAAAGAGAACTAAACTCAATGAAAACCAGACAATATGAAATCAATTTCTACCTGTCAGAAAAACTGAAAGCATAGTGTTTCTTTTGTAAAATATTTTCCATACTGGTTCCAGCAATGTCTGCATCATTAGTAACATCTGTGACAGAAAGAGAGAGAAAGAAAATCAGTTATAAAGGGAGGGGAGCTAGAGACCAGCACAGGAGAAACAGAAAAAGAAAGCTTTGCCTAATAGCACCTATTCATATGCAGCTTTCCCTGCCTTGTTCTCCAGTCACATGAAATCACAAATGAACCTGGGGTAGCTTTTCTCCTGTTTGTGTATGAGACATTTTTCCACTGTACACAGGACTACAGACCAGATGACTAATCAGACCTTAATTTCTTTGACAGAATGAGGAAGGGTGACAATTCTCCATATGATGTATAGTTAAAGTGACTAACTGACACTCCTTCCTGGGCTATCCAAGAAAGTAGGCATGATTGTTCATGGTCCCATGACCATAAGATAGAAGTTAACTTTGTAGTGGAATATTTCTATGAAGAAAATATTTTTAAATGTTACTCTGGTTTATTCTGGCAAATCATCATAATCCTTCATGAGAGGAAAATATAGCAAATCATTCCATAAATTTATGGGGTTTTTATGCCCTCCTGGATTGTATATTATATCTTGCCCCAGATCTTATTGTAGTAGGAATTTAATAACTCTCACAAGTCCTTATAAAAAACAGTTTTCAGGTATTTTTATTTACAAGCCAAAAACCCAGAACTGCTCAATTTAGGGCTACATTAACTTATTACCCAGCTATAAAGTCCCTTGCTACTTGCTTTTTCTCCAGGCCACTTAGCTTTGTTTCATGGGGGCTTCTTTTTACCCACTTCTTCTCCCTCTCTTTCTCCCTCCCTGTAATCCCATCACTCAAACTTCCAGTCCTACCTTTTCCCTCTACTGCGCAATCACAGGTTATAGACTTTTATTGACCAGTTAAATTTTGGAGAATTTTCACATGGCATTACTTTGTGCACATGAGGATCTGCTCACTGAGGGCACCCACATCTTGAGGAATCAATATTTAGCACCAGAATTCAACTAGCATCAGACCAGCCCACTATACCTTATGACCTTGTAATTTGGAGTGGAGAGAGAATTTCAGTCGGCATTCTACAATATTGACAAAAGCAATTGCCAAAGAATACAAGATGGATGCTTTCTGAAGATATTATTACAACTGTAACTCCTCAAGGTATCAGCACTAACTTTTTAAAGGAACATGGATTTCTCAGAGGATTTCTATGAAATCCTAATAAGAATGTTATTTCTCTACCAGGATTTTGGTTCTTATTGTGTATCAAGCACAGTGATTATTGCAGAATCAAAAGTTAAATGGTGATACTGTAATAAAGAACCAAAAGAACAAAAATAAATTTCCATGCATGACAAAGGGGAAAACATGAAATCTTCATATTTAGATGCTTGCATATTAATATGTAAACATTGAAGAAAAAGTATTTTATTTAAAAGCTGACTAGTTTCTGTTCTATACTGTTTTCAGTTTACAGTAAAATAAATTTTTAGAAGCTAATGCTTCAATATCTCTAGCAGCTCAAATAATGTCAAAAGTCAGCTGGTGATAAATTCTGTGTCTACTGATTCTGTAGATCCATCCTCATGACTTCTTCAGTGAGAACTCTTTTCACTTGATGACTTACCCACCTAATTGAAACAACCAAATTAAAGTCAGTGTTCATGCTGGCCCTTTGATAGATGATTGAAGATACTCAGCCTATGTCTCATCACAGAACTGTGAAGATGCTTGCAAAAGTACAAAGAAACAATGTTTGGTCAGAGACTGCTCAGTAACTTTGAACTCCACTGTGAGTAACATATGTGAGAAATTGAGAAGAACCTAATTAAAAACAACCACCAACAAAATTCTTCTACCTGTCAAAACTACTTATGTTACAAAATAAGGCCATCCAGAGACTGCCCCACCTGGGGATTCATCCCATATACAGTCACCAAATCAAAACACTATTGTCAATGCCAAGAAGTACTTGCCCACAGGAGCCTGATATGACTGTCTCTTGAGAGACTTTGCCAGAGCCTGACACATACAAAGGTGGATGCTCACAGCCAACCACTGGACTGAGCATTTTGTTCCCAGTGGAGGAGTTAGAGAAAGGACTGAAAGAGCTGAAAGGGGTTTGCAACCACATAGGGAGAATAATATCATCAGACCAGACGCCCCCCCCCCCCAGACCTCCCAGAAGCTAAACTAGCAACCAAAGAGTACACATGGAACTACCCATGTCTCCAGTTGCATATGTAGCACAGGATGGCCTTGTCAGACATCAATAGGAGGAGAGACCCTTGGTCCTGTGAAGGCTTGATGCCCCAGTGTAGGGAAATTTGAGGGTGGGTAGGTGGGTGTGAGAACACCCTAATAAAAGCAGGGGAAGGAGGATGGAATACGGGTCTGGAGGAGGGGGCCAGGAACGGAGATAACATTTGAAATGTAAATAAAGAAAATATCCAGTAAAAGAAAAGAAAAAAAAAAGAAAAATAGGGCAAAACATTTTTCTAGGGATGAAGTAGGCAACATGGTTTTCAAATACAGATGCATGAATTATAAAAAATTAATAACTTATATTATTAAAATGAAAAAAGGAGCAACCTGTTTCAAATATTGTCTACTTATGTCTTGTTCATAGTTGTTTACACTATATTGCTTGTCTCTTGAAATACAATTAAAAGCTCATAGGCAACATTTTAAACAATTTTAAATATCTTTAACCAACACCATTTTTATTTGAAAATGAATGGCCAAAAAATATTTAAAAAAAAGATTGACACTCATTGAAAAGTTATTTTAGCTCTTTAACCATTATTTAAGGAGGATATTTTATTCTCTGGAGTCTAATTTCTTGAGTTTTCGTTGTATTTATTGGATATTAGCCCTCTATCGAATATAGGATTAGTAAATAACTTTTCTCAATCTGTATGTTGCTCTTTAGTCCTGTTGACAGTGTCCTTTGTCTTACTGAAGCTTTTAAATTTTATGAGATTCTATTTGTGAATAGTTGATCTTAGAGCCTGAGCATTGGTGTTCTGTTCAGGAAAATTTCCCCTGTGCCTATGTGTTCTAGGCTCTTTCCCTATTTCTCCTCTATTGGTTTCAATGCATCTGGTTTTGTGTGGAGGTCCTTGATTCACTTGGACTTGAGCTTTGTACAAAGAGATGACAATGAATCCATATACAATCTTCTACATGCCCGATGACCACTTGAGTCAGCACCATTTGTTGAATATTTTGTCTTTTTTCCTACTGGATGGTTTTGTCAAAACCATCTATCTGTCTCTCTGTCTCTGTACAGATACCATGTGGATTTTATGACTATTTCTCTGTAGTAGTGCTCGAGGTCAGGGGTGGTGATTCCCCCTGAAGTTCTCTTACTTTTGAGAATAGTTTTAGTTATCCTGGGGTTTTTTGTATTCCAGATGAATTTGAGAATTGGTTTTTCTATCTCTGTGAAGAATTGAGTTGGAATTTTGATGGAGATTGCATTGAATCTGTAGATTGCTTTTGGTAAGATGGCCATTTTAAATATGTTAATCCTGCCAATCCATGAGCATCAGAGATCTTTCCATCTTCTGAGATCTTCTTTGGTTTCTTTCTTCAGAGACATGAAGTTCTTGTCATACAGATCTTTCACTTGTTTGGTTAGAGTCACACCAAGATGTTTTATATTATTTGTGACTATTGTGAAGGATGTCATTTCCCTAATTTCTTTATCAGCCTGTTTATCATTTGTACAAAGGAAGGCTACTAATTTGTTTGAGTTAATTTTATAGCCAGCCACTTTGCTGGATGTTTATGAGCTGTAGGAATTTTCTGGTAGAATTTTTGGGGTCATTTAAGTATACTATAATATCATCTGCAAATCAGGATACTTTGACTTCTTCCTTTCCAATTTGTATCACTTTGAACTCCTTTTGCTGTCTCATTGCTTTGGCTAGAACTCCTAATACTATATTAAATAGATAGGCTGAGAGTGGGCAGCCTTGTCTAGTCCTTGATTTTAGTGGGATTGCTTCAAGTTTCTCTCCATTTAGTTTGATGTTGGCTATTGGTTTGCTGTATACTGCTGTTATTATGTTTATGTACGGTCCTTGAATTCCTGATCTGTCCAAGACTTTTACCATGAAGGGGTGTTGTATTTTGTCAAAAGCTTTTTCAGTATCTAATGATATGATCATGTGTTTTTTCTTTGAGTTTATTTCTATAATGGATTATGTTGATATATACTTATGTTTTCATATATTGAACAACTTTGCATCTCTAGGATGAAGCCTAATTGATGATGGTGGATGTTTATTTGGATATGATCTTGAATTAGGTTTCCGAGAATTTTATTGAATATTTTTTCATCGATATTTGTAATGGAATTTGGTCTCGAGTTCTCTTTCTTTGTTGGGGCTTTGTGTAGTTAAGTTTCAGCGTAACTGTGGCTTCATAGGACAAATTAGGTAGGTTCCTTCTGTTTCTATGTTACGAATAGTTTGGAGAATGTTAGTATTAGGTCTTCTTTGAAGGTATGGTAGAATTCTGCACTAAACCTATCTGGTCCTGGGATTTTTTTTTGTTGGGAGACTTTTAATGACTGCTATATCCTTAGGGGATATGGGACTCTTTAGGTGATTTATCTGATTCTAATTTAGCTTTGGTACCTTGTATTGTAAGGACCCAGGAAGAGGACCCCAACTCAAGTCCCAATTAGCGCGCACCCAAGGAGACA
>NW_021604613.1:832795-863209 GCF_004785775.1 Grammomys surdaster
AAGTTGTTTGTGGTCTCTGCTGAGCTGTTTTAATTTTTACCCTTACAGTATCTGTC
The DNA here is from genome assembly GCF_004785775.1 of Grammomys surdaster. Classification (NCBI taxonomy): domain Eukaryota; kingdom Metazoa; phylum Chordata; class Mammalia; order Rodentia; family Muridae; genus Grammomys; species Grammomys surdaster. The sequence goes on from NW_021604613.1 coordinate 832,852, forward strand.
CAGAAAATTATCCATTTCATCCATATTTTTCAATTTTGTTGAGTATCGGCTTTTGTATTAGGATCTGATAATTTTTTTGAATTTCTTTAATTTCTTTTGTTATGTCTCTGTTTTCATTTTTGTTTTTGTTAATTTGGATACAGTCTCTGTGCCATCTGGTTAGTCTGGCTAAGAGTTTGTCTATCTCTCTGATTTTCTCAAAGAACCAGTGCCTGATTTTGTTTTAAAAAGGTGTACAGAGCTAAACAAAGAATTCTCTACTAAGGAATCTCGAGTGGCCTAGAACCACCTTAAAGAAATGTTCAACATCCTTAGTCATCAGGGAAATGCAAATCAAATCTACCATGAGATTGATTCCACTTCATACCAGTCAGAATGGTTAAAATAAAAAACTCAGTTGACAGCAGATTCTGGTGAGGATATGGAGAAAGAGCTAAACTCCTCTATTGATAGTGGGATTGCAAGCTGGTACAACTCTAGAAATCAGTCTGATGGTTCCTCACAAAATTGGACATAGCATTACCTGAGGACCTAGCTATACCACTCCTGGGCATATATGAAAAAGATGCTACAACATATAACAAGGACATATTCTCCACTGTGTTCATATCAGCCTTATTTATAAGAGCCAGAAGCTGAAGAATGACTTTCTGATCTGTTTTTTCAGCTATGGAAATCAAATGTTAAATAATTGCTAAGATTTTCTAGCCATATATGTATGTTATTTAATAGAATCTACCATTCTGTCTATAGTAACAATGATGACTATAGTTTTGTGTGAAGGTAGAAAAAAAAAGTGGTCATTTAAGAAATCTATTTGGCAGGTATAATTTTTAAAGTATTTTATGTAAATTTCTCAAATTGAATGGTAAAATATGAAACAAATTTAAAATACATAATTTTTAACATCAGAGTACAATGTTAATATAAATTGGAGGTTCACTGTATAAATAATTAATAATGTTATATATAAATATTATTTTATAAAAAATGAATAATATAAGTATAATAATATTATATACACTATTATATGTAAATAATAGTTTCTTTTCAGGTGTGTTTTCTTATTAAATGAATTTCTATGATACCTGCAATGAAGAGATGTGATGATTCAATTTATGGTGCTCATCACCTTCTTTATCCCTTTTTCTGTCTTTGCTAACCCCTTGATTTAGTATTTAGAACTAAGGAATATTGTGTGTTTCCTCTATAGTCCTTTACAAAAGGGAAGAGTAAAAAATATGTAATAATCATTCATATCATCAATGTGAGAGTAATAGAAGCACACAAGGCATCAGATATAGGAACTGAAAACACTAATCAGGAATTTTCAACCTGTGGGTCATGACCCCTTTTTAAAAACCTCTCTATCCAAAAATATTTACATTAAATTCATAACAGTAACAAAATTGCAGTTATGAAGTGTCAGGCTGTAGGACATCCTGGGGTGTTTGGCCATGCCCCCAGTACCCAGAGATCTCCATTTCACCTGTATGGTGGGTCATAGGTAGAGGGCGTGACCAACAGGCCTCTGCCTTGAGATTTACATATTAATAAATTACCTAAAGGTTGGGGGGGCATAGATAACTAAGTTTTCCCCTCCCTTGCTCCTCCTTTTTCCCACAATGAAGTAGCAACAAAAGTAATTTTGTGTTGGGGTCACCATAACATGAAGAACTATACTAAAATGTCACAGCATTAGGAAGGTTGAGAACCACTTCACCTGATAAATAAAACTAGCATATAATTGAGGCTGTCTTAGCAATTACTTGGGAATGACAAAGATTATATCTTTATTCTGTAGAATTGATCTCTCTCAAAATATATATTTCTCAGACATTTCTAGTTTGCTCTCATGATATATAAATCACACTTGTAGCAGTCAATAAGACATAGAACCCAAAATAACATATTAATGTCCTTTAAACAAAATATGAAAAGTATTTTTAAAATGATCTAATTCTGAAGTTATGGACAGTGGGTATGGTTCACTGGGTAACATACTGTCTTACAGAAATATGAGAATGTCGTCATGGTGGAATCTATCTGTAGTTCTAAAGAGTTCCTAAAGTTCCTCTGGCAGGCTGGTATAGCTGAATTTACAAACTCCAGGTCTAATGAAAAGACTGTGATTTTCTGATGTTAGCTATTCTGACTGGGTTAATATCAAATCTCAGAGTAAGTTTCTTGGTTTCATGTCCAGGTCACTAATGGCTAAGGATATTGAATATAAAACAAACAAACAAACAAACAAACAACAAATTTTTTTTCTCAGCTTACTGAATTTCATCATTTGAGAACATTCTTTTTGATCCCTTGTCCAAGTGTTAACCATGTTATTTTCTTGATATTCAAGGATTTCCCCCAATCCTGCCTTCTCATATGTGTTTTATTTACTATTTGAGATACCTTATTATCTAGGAATTTTTGCTTTATTTTAAACTAATATATTTGCCTCATTTCTTGGAGTTTGTATTATAAATATTAGCTGATATTACCTGTAGATTCCTATATCAAAATTTACATTAAGAGAATCACTTCTATAATAGTAAGAGGTTTTTAAAAAATAAAAATTTAAGCTTCAATGCACTTTATTTTGAGAACATTTTGAAACAAATATTTTAAATTTATATTTTCCCTAGGTGAACACTGGCATAACTTCAGGCTTTTGTCATCTTTTTCTGTTAAGAAAATCTTACTGGACAATTAAAGAAGACAAAATGAAGCCCTTTAAAAATAGGGGAAACCAGTTCTTGGATGATGGAAAAAAGCACAGAGTAATTTAGGTGATACTCAATGAGTGTACTCTAGTGCGTTGCTTAAATGAACTGAGCACACATATGCCATCATGAAACAGAAGATGGGTCTGGTATTCTAGTCTTTGGAACGCTATTGAGGCTATAGAAAACTCTAAATCAGCATCAGGAGAATACATGTCTATATCTTAGATCTTCACACACATAGGCTGGTACTGGGGGTGAGAAGTGCCACTCTTCCTGTTCTCTGGGAGTTTGCTGGGCCAGGGACACTGCAGATTGCTCCTGGACATCCATAAAGTTGGATGGTCAGGTTGCTTGCATGAATGAAAGGAAACAGGCTCAAATTAATATATTAAACAAATTCATTCCTGTGCTCTTCCCCCAGTCTTGAGCAGACCTGAGAGACCTTGTTTACCACAGCAGACCAAAACAATAGGACTCAGGTGTTAACCACCTTGGCAGATCCAGGAACTGCTACAGGAGCTGAGATGAATAGACTTCCTGCTGAGCCTGCCTTGAGACACCTCCAGCCTGCAGTGCAGGAGGGATTCCCCTCACCTGCGCTGGGCTGAAGCAAGAAGGGGTTCGGTGGTGGAGGTGGAGCTTCCCCTTTCAACTGAAAGATGAACATTAAAGCATTGAGCCTCAACCAGAGACCTTTGTCCTGGCTTCATCTCTTCCCGCCCTCCTGTCCATTCTTCTATTCCAAGCCTCTCTTTCAGGTGAACTCAATTGACTGTGACCACTGGCCGGCAACACATTCCATCTGATTTCTCAGAGCAAGCCAGAGGATTGTCACAATTAGCAACTGCTGTGGGTGGTACTAAAATCTATAAGCATTCATGCAGCAAATATCTTTGAAAGAGGAAGGAGTAGACTGAGATCAAGAAATAAGAAGATATAAGATATAATAATGATATTATATAATAATATCTTTTTAATGATGTTTAGACTATTTCCATTAGAGAAAAAACTTCTACTAGAAACACCTTGTTATTTCCCCTCCTCCATCTCTGAACTACAGACTGCAAAAGATTAGAATTTATTTATCTAATTTTGGTGTTAGATTTTAATATTTTGTTTTTGAAAGTTATTTAAGGCAATCACCTAGTAAATTTAAATGTTGTTTGCTTTGTAATTTTAAAAATATATTGATGCACACAAAAATTCATCAGAATTTTTTCTTATAGATGCATTGTAACCCCCCCCCATTCCTAATCACAGCTCTTAGTTGGCTTAATGTGAATACCACTGAATTTAATTGAAATTTATATTTTATTCTTCTCAGGCATGGTCTCTAACACCAGACTACCTTCATTTGTAAAGTAAATTAGATTTCGATTTAGCACCATGCCTGATCTTTAACTTTATATTTGGAAGAGAAACCAGTGGTGGAATCAGACACACCTAGAAAAGTAACTCATAAGGTAGATTATTTTCTGCAAACTTAGAATGTTTGAAATAGAAGTGAATGTTTTAAAATGTGTTTTTCAGCTTTCTTTACGAAGTTGGCTAATAAGATATATAACAGATTGGTAGAATGCTCAATAAAACACAAGAATTGGTCCCAAACCTAAATTTATTATTCTTTCTTGAAGCTTATCTCTAATACGTAAATTTAAATAACCATGTTCTTTACATTTCTGCTTTTCAGTAATATTTTAGGATTAAGACTATAGATACTTGTTCGTGGATATTATAGATTAGGGCTTCATAAACATTCCCAATTGGCAATGCCTTTGTGTATTATCATGAGCCTGCAGGTGTTTAAAACAGATACATAAATCAGTCCAATATTTACTAATTAAAAACTTTATTAAACCAAGCTGGGCATGGTAACATATGCCTTTATTACCCAGGAGGCAGAAGCAGGTTGATCAATGTGAACTTAAGGCCATTCTGTTCTACAGAGCAAGTTCCAGGATGGTCAGAGCTGTCCCCCAGAGAAATCTGTTTCAAAATCCTGATAAAAACCTCATCAAACACATTTTAAAAACTCTTTGGCATGTATACTTTACCAGTGACTAAAGATAAAGACAAAATTACATACTAAAAGTATAGATGTGCTCTTCTCCTTTAATACAAAGGAAATTTTTTGACTTACTGTTACAACAGGGCAGGGTATTTATAATATTGGTGTTGTTGATATTTTAACTTTATAATAGTTAATAATAAGAATTGATTTTTGTGTAATATTACAATTTGGCAGATATTTAGAGCCATTTAAGAAACTGTTGTAAACTATGACAATCCTTATCCAAAATCTACTTATAGTATTTTTTATGACACAGTAACACCAAGTACATTTTTATTTCTAATTCATTTTATGTGTATGGTTGTTTTGCTTGCAAGTATGTCTCTGCACCTTTTGCATGCTTGATGCCATGGAACCAGAGAAAATACTATGCACTGGATTTGTGAAACTGAAGTTATTGAAGGCTGTAAGCCACAGTGGGTATTGGAAATCAAACCTGAGTTCTCTGAAATTGTTGTCAGTGCTCATAACTATGGAGATATCTCTCTAGCCCCTTGACATTAATTTTTAAATCAAATATTCTAGCATAGTATGACTCAGGGATATACTAATCTTATATTGTAGGAATATCTGTAGGACTATATTGACTTTTCCTCCCAAAATTAAACCACAGACTTTGTATGTGTTGTAAACACTGCAATTCATTACACATAGTGACCCAACCCGTGGGTCCAGTTATTCGTGGGGGTTGAGGGGGACCTCACCTGCAAAGGAACATGGGCAAGAGAAAAGACGAGACCAAGCAAATGGCGACTTGTCAAGGTCTGCTTTAATGCAGAAATGGCTTACAAGATATACTCTAGGCAAGGGAGGAAGGGAAACAAAGAACAGGATGGGGACTCTATCAATTATCGATAGATAAGGTCAGTCATCTGGTGGAGCATTCTGCAGTTTTTCCTGGAATGTCCCAGGGCAACAGTTCTCTATGAACAGGAAATTCTTTCTTAGGGGAAGGTCAGATTCTTCCAAAAGGGACAGTTTCTCATGAAGGCAATTCATTAAGCAACTTTGTTAGCTGGGATGGTGGTCCAGGGTCCCCTACATCTCCCCCTTCCCTGTACAATGAGAAGAGGGGTGGTCTAGCATGTCCATGGTCTTGCCAGGACTAATTCTGTCTAGAGAAATATAATACACTGCCCCCACCCACGGGGATTCAATGAGACCGTAGGGAAGGGGCGAAAGAATGAAGGGACAAGAGACACAAGGAATGAGAGCAAGTCTGGGGTTCTGATCAAGCTCTGAAACTATCATTTTGGGTGCAGGTTATAAAGACACAGCAAACCAGGAAATTTGGGTGAGGGTCATTGCTTAGGGCTATCCCACTATTGAATGCTTATTGCCATAGACCATCCCATTGTCATAACCAGCTTCCAGGAAATGCCAGACGTTCTTTAAGTTCCTGGGGCCTGAGACCCGTGAACATGAACGTCCTTGTGAACATGAATGTCCTTTCTTAATCTTGCACTGACTAGGCTTTCAAGAACAGCTGGTAACTTCCTAGGTTCTCTTAGGACAGCAGGTAGTTTCCTGGGTTTGGCTCCCAGCATCTGTGCCCTTTTAACAATTTTAAATGAAGCAGGCAGGCAAATGCAGACATTAAGAAATCTCACTTCTCATCGGCAGATGAGTGGGCATTGACCAGAGGGGGAAAGTATTGACCTGATCCTCCCAGTATCATTTGTAATGGTGTCTTTTTGAGAAGGAGAGGGTTATTTGTCTCGTGGCCACGTATGATATCGAGGGTCCTAGCTGGCTGCTTTGAGACACAAGAAATCAACACCAGCCTCTATGCAATCAGGTTTGCTTTTCAGGGGACTCAGAAGTGGACAATTTTGGTCCTCTCCCTGCAGTACCTTGTCACGCACCCCTTGCAGGTACCCACGTTGTGTTCACACCACGTGGAACCAACGTGCGTAGATCTGAGTTCTATGCAGCTCCTAAAGGAGATACATCATTGCAAAGCTCATCCAAGCCTCTATCAGTCAAATCAAGTCTATGACAATGTAGTTGTAGGGGCTTAGATGCCAAGGAGTCAATTTGTTACTTTACCGAGACCATGAGTCTTTTGAAGGCCCAAGGAGAAGGGAACTGACTACTGGACCCAGGATGGAAGGGAAAATGGTGATAAGACAAGGAGAGGCAGAGAACCAGTTTTCGTTGTTCTTGCTGTTTCTTTTGATTTCTAATCTCTCTGGTTCTGGCCACACTATATCTAACTACCCTGGTGTGGTCAGTGTAAAAACAGCATTCCTCCTTGAGGGCAGCACAGATCCCCCTTTGCTGAAGGAAAAGTAGATGAGGAGATTTTTCCAGATTAGTGATGCCAATCTCTAGCTCTTCCATGTCCTTTTCAATGGCCGGTTGAAGTTCTGAGTAGTACAAGTCCTGAGGCCTGCAACAGGATCAGAACCTCCAACAGCAATCACCATGGGTGGCTCATTTTTATCTGGAAAGGAAGAAAGAAGGGAATTCTCAGGGAGATCTCTCTTCCCTGGATCTCAATTGTTATCCATTTTATCTACAATTGGGTCTGGCTTTATGGAGTTATCTGTTTCACCAATCTTTCTGGCAGCCATCTAGCTGCACCTTCTTTGGTATCGAACAGACATATCGATCCTCGGCCCCATATAAGAACTGAGTCTAGGCCTTTCCATTTAAAGGTAGGATGGTCCTTCCACATAACTGTGGCATAGTTTTTATTGGTCTCAGGGTGCCAGAGGCGATTGGCAGCAGATTTGCCATGAGCGTCCAGATTTAGAAAATTGAGGCATGGTGAAGAACATTTCTAGGGGACTTCTTCTGGGGGTATATTTTCCACTCTTTTGTTTTGTAAAAGCCAATTTTTTAGAGTTCCTCCAAAATGAGGGCAAAAGCACCTGTAGCTGCTCCTCCCACTGTCAGAGAGTTACAAGAATATTATTTTAAAGTTCCACGTTACCTGTTTCTCAATGCCTTCTCCTTAAGGATTATAAGAAATCTCAGTAACATGGTCAATATCAAGTTGTCACCAAAACATCTCAAATGTCCGACTGCAATAGCCAGTTCCATATTCTCTCTTAATCTTATACGGAACACCAAGCATAGAAAGATAATCTGGGCAATAACTAATTACACTTTTAGTTGCTTCTCCTGCTAAAAGAGTTGCAACTAGAAAGTCTGAAAAGATGTCAAGTCACATGTACATGTTTTAATTTTCCAAAATCAGAATTAACATCCACTTGCCATAATTGATTAGATATAAGTCCTCAAGCATTAACACCATTATGAAAAAATTGAGGATACAAGTTTTTGCAATTGGACTTGCACACTCTTTAGAAATACCAAATTATTGTCTCAAGGTATTACTATTTTGATGATATAAAGAATAAGATTGTATGTCCAATTGTTTCTGTAAGGCTTATAATCTGCCTGGTATATAACTATAAAGTTAAGGAAAAGTACATGTTTTTAAAATTAAGCTGTATTTGTAAAATTTGAGAATTAGCAATATATAAAAAGGGAACAATTTTAAACAATTATAAACCATGGGCTATATACTGGCTATGAGTATACAAATTGAAAGCTTGATTTTTCAGCATTTCAAACAGCTGGGGGAAAGTTAAGAAAATGGACATGTGATCCAACTATATATACTGTCTTCCCATTAGGTGAGTTGTCTGTAAATATTTTCTGCCTTTGAATATTTTTTGGAACAGCAAACACTCCCCAAAAACTTAAAGCTCGTTGTATGAGCACGGAGGCTTGCATTAAAACTCCTTCAGAGAGATCAACTAATAAAATATCATACAATGAATGATATACACTGGAAGATTCAGACTCTTAACTTCTTGTAAGGCTACTAGCCATTACTTGAGGCAAAACTTTCTAGTGATATCGCTTCATGGGCTCTCAAAAATTACAAGTATACTCAATGAATGCAAACCTCTCACCTTCACCAGAATGTAAAGGAACAGTATAAAAAACACTCTTCTAAATCTATAATAATTCTATATGCATTTCCTGGAATGGCAGCTGGAGAAGGCAAGTCAGGCTGTAATTTCCCACAAGTTTTATAAATCTTAAGTTTGAACTTTGTTTTGGATTATTGGAATAACCAGTATCTTGTAGCAGGCACAGCTATGCCATGGATAGAAGCAGGCATAATTTTAATTTCTCCAGCATAATCAGTATACAGCTCCTGGACCATAAACTGTCTCTTGTAAATGTCCTTGTGTCTGAGACTGACCTTTCTTCCTCAAGGAAGAAGCAAGGCAACAAAGAAAATTCAGGAAAACACTTTTCTAAAGGCTAGTCAGAGTGACCATGACAAAAGGAATGTCACACCAGCTTCTGCTGAGCCCACTCTGAGCTTTGTCTTAACTCAAATGTGAAAGTTCTTAATCTGGGCCTATTTCCTGAGGCCTGGCCCATTGATATCCTTCCTGCACTGAGGACAGATTCCAGGGGAATGATTCTTCTGTCTGTGTATGCCTCTATTTTTTTGGACACTCTTTCCTAAAATGATCTATGTCTCCATACCTAGAACATTCCTTATCACCACAGCGCTGTGAAAGCATGGCTTGGACTGTAGTTAGCATTCTCATAAGCCAATTGTGTAAACGGTACTCCTGCCTGAGGGTCTCTAAAAATTCTACCTGCCCTTTTAGCAGCCTACCTACAATTTCCTCAAGTAGAGTTCATCAGAGCCTTATTTGATCCCAGATAAAACTTACTTGAAACCTCCTTTTCAATCTTGGGGGACGAAATTTTCCTCTACCACTGTATCTAATAATGCTGTAAAAAGTGGCAGCAGGCCTGTACTGTGCCACAGCTGGTTTTTACTCTTTTAATACTCTTCCAATCTTCTCCACTTGCTCTATCCTCTTCTTAACCATAAACATGAGTGAGTCAAAATTTCTAGAGCTAACGATTGAACTGCCAACTGCAGCCACTGGAACACTGGCAGTTTAACTGTGTTTTTAAGTTTCTTTCGCAATATTAGAGTATAACCATAATTTTGAGAAACAAAACCAATTTTTAACAATGCAAACAATCCATTTTCTCTTAAATCAACACTAAATGCATTACTTTTATGTTACAAAGTTGGCTGTCAGTTCTTATACATGAATGCATGATAGTGCAGCTTTTAATATCTCATTAAAGAGACATTGTTTTAAATCCTATTTCTATACATCTGGTTTCTGAATGACTCCAATCCTCAGTTACCAGTTTTAAGCCAACTTTCTTTTACCAAGGTTGCAAATTTTTAATCATACCCAATAACTTATAGGGAAATAATCTATAACCAAAACATGCAGAACATTCTTATACTTTTAAAACCAGTCAGAAACAAAAATGAAGTAAATGCACATCTTATATATTTTATCCAAACAAAATTTTCTTACTTTTTCTAACTGTAATTTCAAGAGAAAAGCACCTTGTCAACCTGCTGAACCCAATAATCATAGTCACAGATTTTTCTGTCAAATGAGTGAATGTCTATTACAGTCTCAAGGTTCAGGCATAAACATGGAGTCATTTGTAAAGATAACAGAAACTGGAACCATCCAATCTATAAGTTGAAGCAAAGGAGGATGTGGAATATAAGACCAACACCGGTGCTCAGAGATACTCACTGCAGATACATAGGTCACAGCAGCTAGCATGGCCAGCAAGAGATTCTCTGGTGTCAGAGGAAGGATCAGAGTCTCATAGAATAATTTCTCTTTAGGTGCACAGAGCCTTAACTTGGACCCAGGTGTGAAGATTTGACTTTGGATGGTATGGTCAATATCTACTTTTGCCTTTACGTGGAAGTTTGCTATCTTTCTGGTCACAACCAATGTCTCTCCTCTCTCTACTATTGTCCTTAATGATCTGGGTCTGCAGGAACCACAGAGGAATCCATAATATTCCAGTAGTTCTATTTATACAACAGATGTATACCCCTTCCCAGTTTTCTTCTGGAGAGGTAAAATTAGGGTAGGGTACTATATAAGCTTGGTTATTTCATTCTGCAAAAAACAACCCCCCAAAACAAAGAACAACCAAAAAACCAGGAAGATTACTCTGTACACAAGTATAAGCCTATTGTTGGAAATAGTAAGCAGAATATGAAACTATTTAAGGGTTTATGAATTAACTGTAATAGGTAAAACAGATAGTTCTGTTATTGGGCTAAGAAAAAAAGAAGTATTGATAGACTTATGAATAGCTGAGGAGATACCATGTTCTCTCATATACCTTTAGATCAGTAAAGTAAGTATCTGCTTGAGAAATGGGAGAAGGTTGAAAAATTTTTGCAATCAAATATCAGTTTATATTAGAAAAATCTCATAGCTTACCAACTGGATAATGGTTTCCTTCATAGTATGATAATCTGCAAATGAAATTAGAAAATCTGTAATGTTTTTAAAAACTGATTATTATTTATGGGCAATATAATACAGCAAGAATGAAATTCATATAATTGTTTTTTAATTGAATATTTTATTTGCTTACATTTCAAGTGTCATCCCCCTTCCTCATCTCCTCTCTACAAACCCACCGTTCCATCCCTCCTCGGCTTTACATCTACCAGGTACTCCTCCACCCACCAATCCACTCCTACCTCACCCATTAGCATCCTTCTTCTCTGAGGCATTGAACCTCCAGAGGACCTAGTGCCTCTCCTCCCACTGATGCCAGATAAGGCAATCCTCTGCAACACATGTAGCAAGAGCCCTGTATCCACCCGTGATTGGTGGTTTAGTCCCTGGGCACTCTGAGATGTCTGGTTAGTTGATATTATTGTTCTTCCTATTGAATTGCAATCTCCTTCAGGTCTTTCAGTCCTTGCCCTTCATTGTCCTTCATTGGAGTCCCTAGGCTCAGTTCAATGGTTGTGAGTATCTGCATCTTAGTCAGGTGCTGGCAGACCCTCCCAAAGGATAACCCTACTGGGCAGCAACAGTATTCTAGGGGCTGCAGAAGGGATGGATCCCAAGGTAAGGCAGTCTCTGGATGGCCTTTCCTTCAGTCTCTGCTCCTGGTTTTTTCATAAGAAAAGAAATAGTGAAACTATTTATTTGGATATATAACTTTTGTCATGATTGAGGCATTTCACAACTTACAAGAATCTTGATGATACTGCTGATTTTTTTAATGAGTTGTATTCTTTTTTCCTTTTTAAATTTAGTATTTAATAAAAGAATAAGGCTTGGGGTGCCAGGGAGTGGGGAGGTCTGCTGAGATCGAGGGTGGTAGAGACATCCTCTTAGAGACAGGGGGAAGAGGTGTAGGATGTGGAACCATCAGAGGATGGACTGGGAATGGGAGGAACAATTCTAGGTTAAAATTTTGAGTTGGGTGTGTGGTTCCTTCCATCAACTGGGGGCCATACCTATCTACTTGGGGAGGTCCCTTCAGGTTCTATGTCCCCTCTTTTAGGTATTTCAGCTAATGTCATCCCTGTTTGGTCCCAGGAGCCTTCTTTCACATCTCTGGAGTCTGGTACTCTCTAGTGGTTCTCACTCCAGTTTCCCACCTCCCACTGCTACATATTTCTAAACATTTTCCTGCTCCTGTAGACTTCTCTCCTATCTTTTTCCATGCCTGAACAGGCCTGTCCTTTTTCCCTCCCTCTCCTGTATCCCACTGAGGAACCTCTCTCCCTCTGCTTCTGGTGATTACTTTGTTCTTCCTTATAAGTGGGATTAAAAAATCCACACTTTGGTTTTCCTTCTTGTTAAGCTTCATATGATCTCTGAGTTATATCTTGGGTATTCTGAGCTTTTAGGCTGATATCCAGTTATCAACGAGTACATACTGTGTCATTTTGGGTCTGGATTACCTCACTCAGGAAGATCTTCTCTAGTTCCGTCCATTTGTTTGCAAAATTTGTGAAGTTGTTGTTTTTAATAGCTGAGTAATATTCCATTGTATAAACATACTACATTTTCTGTACCTATTTTTTAGTTCAGGGACATTTGGGTTGTTTCCAGCTTCTGGTTATTATAAATAAAGCTGTTATGAACATAGTGCAACATGTGTCCTTGTTATATGTTGGAGCTTCTTTTGGGTATGTGCCCAATAGTGGTATAGTTGGGTCTTTAGGTAGAACTATTTCCAATTTCTTGAGGAATCTTCAGATTGATTTCCAGAGTAGTTGCAACAGCCTGCAATCCAATCAGCAATGGAAGAGTGTTTCTCTTTCTCCACATCCTCACCAGCATTGAATGTCACCTGAGTTTTTGAACTTAGCTATTCTGATTGGTGTAAGGTGTAATCTTAGAGTCATTTTGATATAGATTTCCCTGATGACTAAGAATGTTAACATTTCTTTTAGGTGCTTCTCAATCATTCGTGATTCCTTGGTTGAGAATTCTCTGTTCAGCTCTGTACACCATTTTTTAATAGGTTATTTGGATTTTTGGAAGTTAGTCTGTTGAGTTCTTTATATTATTTTGGATATTAGCCCTCTATTGGTTGTGGAGTTAGTGAAGATTTTTTCTCAATATATAGGTTGCCAGTTTGTTCTATTAATTGTGTCTTTTGACTTACAGAAGCTTTTCAGTTTCATGAGGTCCCATTTATCAATTATTAGTTTTATGGCCTGAGCCAATGGAGTTCTGTTTAGGAAATTTCCCCCTGTGTCAGTGAATTTGAGACTCTTTTCCTAATTGTGATTCTATTAGATTCAGTGTATCGGGTTTTATGTTGACACCCTTGATCCACTTAGACTTGAGCTTCATGCAATGTGATAAATACAGATTTATTTTTAATTTTTCTACATATAAACAGTTGGGCCAGCACCATTTATTGAAGATGTTTTCTTTCATCCATTGTATGTTTTTGTAGTCTTGTCAAAGATCAAGTGTCTATAAGTGTGTGGGCTTATGTCTGGGTCTTCAATTCTATTCCATTGATTGACCTGTCTGTCTTTGTACCAATACCATGCAGTTTATATCACTATTGCTCTGTAGTGCAGTTGGAGGTTAGGGATGGTGATTCCCCATGAAGTTATTTTACTGTTAAGAATTTTTTTCACTATCCTGTTTTGTTTTGTTTTTGTTGTTGTTGTTATTCCAGATGAAATTGAGAGTTTGCTATTTCCATGTCTGTGAGGAATTGTTTTGGAATCTTGATAGGGAATACATTGAACCTGTTGATTGCTTTTGGTAGGATAGTCATTTTTGCTATGTTAATTTTACCAATCCATGTGCCTAGGAGATCTTTCCATTTTCTAAGGTCTTTTTCAATTTCTTTTTTGAGGGATTTGAAGTTCTTGTATTACAGATCTATTACTTGCTTGGTAAAGAGTTACACAAAGATTTTTTTTTTCATTTTTTATTGGATATGTTATTTATTCACATTTCAGATGTCATTCCCTTTACCCATTGCCTCCCAAAGAAACTCCCATCCCGCCCCCCTCCTTCTTTTAGCTTTTAAGCCATTTTAATTACGTGCAAGTATTAAGATCAGTTCTAGGTTGAGGAACTAGCAATATAATAGATGCAAATAGTCAAGGAACAAGCAAGACAATAAACACAAATAGTGAAGGAACAAGGAAGGCAACAAACAAAGTCCCTTGATCACTCCTGTGATCACTGTTTCTAAGGGCTTATCAGGATGATCAAAATATCTAAGCCTACTTTCCTGTCCTAGCCCAAAGTCATTTTCATGCCTGAAGCCTATTTCTTTGTTCTAGCTGTTGTTGATATTGTTAAAGACAAGCTTTAACATGATGGGCAGGAATAAAAGTATTCCCAGAACAAAAAAGGCTAGCATGATAAAGCTTGACCAAAATAGAAATACTGACCTCAGACCATGGGTAATTTTATCAGCAGTATCTGCAGCTACACAAAGATTTTTATATTATTTGTGACTATTGTGAAGGGTGTTGTTTCCCAAATTTCTTTTTCAGTCTGTTTATCATTTGTACAAAGGAAAGCTACTGATTTGTTTTGAGTTAATTTTATACCCAGCCACTTTGCTGAAAGTTGTTTATCAGCTGTAGATGTTCTCTGATAAATTTTTTGGGTCACTTATGTATATTGTCGTATCATCTGCAAATAGTAATACCTTGAGTTCTTCTTTGCCAGTTGGTATCTCCTTGATCTTCTTTTTGTTGTCTTATTGCTCTAGCTAGAACTTCATGTACTCCATTAAAAAGATAAGGAAAAAGTGGGTAGCCATGTCTTGTCCGTTATTTTAGGCAGATTGCTTCAAGTATCTCTCCATTTAATTTGATATTGGCTGATGGTTTGATGTATATTGCTTATATTATGTTTAGATATGGACCTTGGATTCTGATCTCTCCAATATTTTTAACAAGAAGGGATATTGTCAAACTCTTTTTCAGCATCTAATGAGATGATCATGTGATTTTTTTCTTTGAGTTTATTTATATAGTGGATTACATTATTGGATTTTCAAATATTGTATCATCCCCGAATCCCTGGAATGAACCCTGCTTAATTATGGTGAGTGATGTGTTTGTTTTGTTCTTGGAATTGGTTTGCCAGAATTTTATTGAGTATTTTTACATCAATATTCATAAGTGAAAATGGTCTGAAGTACTCTTTCTATTGTGCTTTACTGCCTTTTTCCTCAAGCTCCACCTAATATTTGGCTGTTGGTCTCTGCATCTGCTTCCATCAGTTGCTTGATGAAGACTCTCTGATGATGATTATGCTAGACTACTGTCTATGAGTGTAGCAGAATATCATAAGGAATAAGGAATAATTTCATTGATTTTTTTTCTTTCGATTGTATTTAGTTCTATTCTAGGTCTATGGTTTCTGGCCCTCCAGTCAGGAACATGGATTGGATCAGCTCCCTCTCTTGGCTTGGGTCACAAGCTAAAACAGTCATTGTTTGGCCACTCCCACAAGGGTTTTTTTTTTGTTTGTTTATTTTGTTTTTTGTGCCAGCTTTACCCTAGCATAGATTGCTTGTAGGAAAAGTTGTGGGTTGAATGTTTTATGGATGGATTGTTGTCCCCATTCCCTCCACTGGAAACCTCGTTTGTTTACAGGAGATGATGAGTTCAGGCTACGTAACCCATCACTAATAGTATTAGCTAGGGTTACCCTTGTGGATTTCTGTGAGTTTCCATTGCACTAGGTTTCTACATCATCTCTGAAATGAGTCCCAATTCCAGTTACCTCTCCCAGTATTCTCTCCCTTCATCCTCCCCTGGCATGATCCCTCTTGTTTATGGTCTCTCCTGCAGTTCACCCTGAAATATCCACTGTATTTCTCTTCCCAGAAAGACTCATGCAATCACCAGCTCTTTGAGCCCTCCTTGTTACTTAGCCTCTCTGGGTCAGTGGATTTTAGCATATTTACTTTTTACTTTAGATGTAAATCCACTTATAAGCTAGTACATACTATGTTTGTCTTTCTGGGCCTGGCTTGCCTCACTTAAGATGATGTTTTGTTTTTTTGAGTTCCATTTATTTTTCTGTAAATTTCATCATGCCATTTTTTTTTAACAGCCGAGTAATATTTCACTGTATAAATATACTTCTTAAAAAAAATCAATTCTTTAGTTTTTTTTGGGGGGTTGCTATTTTGGAGGTTTTTTTGGTTTTTTGGTTTGTTTGTTTTTGTTTTTGCTATTACAATTTAAGTTGCTACATACAGAGTTGAGCCAGGGTTAATGGAATATCCTTTGGGCATATATATCCCCAGGAGTGACATAACTGGTTCTTGAGGTAAATGGATTCTAAATTTTCTGAGAAGCCATCATATTGATATGCAAACTGACTGTACACATATTCATTTCCACAACAATGGAGGAGTGTTTCATTTCCTTCAAATCCTTCCTAACATTAGCTATCACAGACTCATTCTGACAGGTGTAAGATGAAATCTCAGAGTCATTTCGATTTGCCTTTCCCTGAAGACCAAGGATGTTGAACGTTTCTTTAAGTACTTCTAGGCCATTTTAGATTCCTCTGTTGAGAATTCTCTGTTTAGACCTGCACTACATTTTAAATATTAAATTATTTTGTTTTTAAATGTCTAGTTTCTTGAGTTCTTTACATAAATTCTAAATTAGCCCTCTTTCAGATGTGGAATTGGCAAAAATATTTTTCAGTTCTGTAGGTTTTAGTTTTGTCCTCTTGACGATGTCCTTTCCCTTATACAAACTTTTCCATTTCATGAGGGCCCGTATTTAATTGTCAGTCTTAGTATCTGTGCTATTGATGTTCTTTCCAGGATGTTGTCTCCTGTGCCAATGTGTTCAAGGCTATTCCTCAATTTCTCTTCTATTAGATTTAGTGTATCTGGTGTTTTGTTGAGGTTTTGAAATTGCACTTCAATTTGAATTTTGTGCAAGATGATAGCTATGGATCTATTTTCTCTTCTACAGACAGACATTCAGTTAGACCAGCACCATTTGTTAAAAATGCTTCTTCCCCCCCCCCCATGGTATACTCTGGATTCCTTATTAAAATTCAAGTATTAACAGGTATGTGGATTTTTGTCTGAGACTTCAGTTTAATTTCATTGTCCAACCTGTTTTTTTTGTGTGTGTTTGTTTGTTTGTTTGTATGTGTTTGTTTTTGTTTTGCCAATACCATGCAGTTTTTATTACTATAGATATGCAGTGAACCTTGAACTCAGGTATGGTGATATCTCCAGAAGTTCTGGGTTTTTGTTTGTCTTTTGTTTGCTTTGTGTTTTTATACAGGATTTTTTCAGCTATTATGAAATATTTGTTTTTCCAAACAACTTCTAATATTTTTCTTATAAGATCTAGAAAGAATTGTGTTGGAATTTTGAAGTGAATTGGGTTGAATCTATAGATGGCTTTTGGTAAGATGGCCATTTTTATTATGTTAATCCTACTAATTCCTGAACATGGGAAAACTTTCCATTTTCTGATATCTTTTTTTTTTTTTTTAATCTTGACATTCCTTTATTGGAGCAAGATTACTGAACTATACAGTGATGTATTTACTAAATAGAGTCCAGTTTAGATGTTACACACTATCCATCTAGACAGATTTTGGTGACAGTTTGCCTATTCATGCAGTAGTATCATTTATAAAGTTTTGTACAACAAACAGCTTTGAAATTGACCAGACTATCCATTAATCATCTCTGAAAAAGTAGTAATTCATTTTAGCTCTATTTTATTGAATTAAAAAGCTTATACATCAGGTAGATTTCCAAAACATTATTCTCAATGATGCTGAGCAGACAGCTCTTCATCCATCCAGTTCAGAGTCCCACTACATTCCTAGGACAGAGTACCCCCAAGTACATCACTGACTGTTTACCCTGGCAGCATATCTTCTTAGACAGTTCGCACTGCCAATGAAAACATGCCAGCAGCTATCCTTTGTACATATAGCATAGAACAACACATCAGTGATGATGAGAGTGGGTACTGTCATGGTATCCAGGTACCTAGAGGTCAATTTTTTTAATCTTTATTTTTTATTAGATATTTTCTTTATTCACTTTTCAAATGTTATAACTTTCTCAGTTTCTCCCCTCCCCCTGCTTCTATGAGGATGTTCCCCCACCAACCCACTCCCACCTCTCAGCCCTGGCATTCCCCTACACTGGGGCATCCAGCCTTCACAGGACCAAGGGCCTCTCCTCTCATTGATGCTCAACAAGGCCATCCTCAGCTACATATGCAGCTGGAGCCATGGATCCCTCCATGTGTACTCTTTGGTTGGTGGTTTAGTCCGTGGGAGCTCTGGAGTGTCTGGCTGATTGATATTGTTGTTCTTCCTATGGGGCTGCAAACCCCTCAGCTCCTTCAGTTCTTTCTCTAACTCCTCCATTGGGGACCCCATTAGGGACCCCGTGCTCAGTCCAATGGTTGACTTCGATCATCTGCCTCTGTATTTGTCAGACTCTTGGCGGACCCTCTCAGGAGACAGCTATACCAGGGTCTTGTCCCAAATTGAGATAAAAATCAAGGGTACAAGTCCATAGCAGCAAGCATTTGCCCACATCACTCAGTTACAAAGACATTAAGATGTGATTCAAATCCCTTAAACTCAATCTGCACATCCCTGAGGTTAATTTTAACAGTGCTTATCAAAAAAAATATGAATTTAGGGAGATAAAGTTTTATATGATGTCATTACGCAGGTCAAACTTGGAAGGTCTGTTGAGCATCTGTTCTAGCGGAAAAGCATCAGATCTCTTGTGTACACATTGGTTTTATTGTAACAAAGTAACTGGTATACTTTAACATTTAAAATAAGTATCCATTTCCTTACAGAGAAAAGGAAAAACGTAAACCAAAAAGTTAAAAATAAAGTTACAAGAGAGTATGTCACCTCCAAATAAAGTCCTACAGGTTCTATTGATTCTTCCATTGAGTAGCAGGGCTCAAGTCATTATCAGGAGAGAATTTTATTTTAAAAGTGTCATCTTAAACCTCAAAGATGTCTGTTAATCATCAAAATTAAACATACCAAAGGAGAAGTATTGTTGTCAAAATGTCCACTAAACTCCCCAATGCCCCTTGGAGTGGGATTCTGAGAAAAGGGCTGCCTGAGAGTGACAAAAAGGACTCAAGGACACTTTATGGAGTGAGTGTTCTGCTTGCTATTGTAAGAGATCACTTTGTTCATGTCCTGCTTGCATATGTGTGTGTGTGTGTGTGTGTGTGTGTGTGTGTGTGTGTGTATGTTTCTCCAAGCAGTTCTGTCCTTTTATTCTAAATAATTCTCTGGTTAGCTCATCTGCTGCTGGGCACAGGTTCAGTCTTTTATTTTACATATCAATCCAGTCATTTACTCCAGGCTCCCTTTTGATTGTCTTATGAATCAGAGTCTTGTGACCCCAGCCCTTTGATTCTTAAAACACATCAAGCATACATTTTATTCTGAAGATTGCAAAAGAATTCAGAGGTCTGTCTGCCTTTGTTAAGCAGACGTCATGTCTAAAATTACCATTTCTATCACACTTGGTCATAACCTTGCTCTCTTCTAGACTTATCCTGAACTTAGGATCTGCCTGCATTTGTATCTTTCTGACAAGCTGGTTCATAGTGTAGCTGCCTGTGTCCCTTTAAATTAATCAAGCCCCTTACAATTCATATTGCATCTCTTTATATGCTTATATTTTTGCATAGTTGCATATGTGTGTGTGTGTATGCGTATGCGTATGTAAGAATGTGTTGTATTGTATTCAAACTCATGTATTTAGAGCTCTTTCTCACAGCTTTAAGGGTTGTTCTGAAGTTCCCAGAATTTACTATTTTATTGAAACATAGCCACACCTTCAGCTCCTGGACTTATACTGCTTCAAATTCTCATGGAGTCATCAACAGGCAGGACATTTTTGATAGGAATTTTTCATAGGAATGTGAAATATGTACATTTTTATACAAACAAGACTTACATCACAGTCCACAGCAGCCATTGACACTCATTGAGGCTCACACCAGGGGCCTTCTCCCAGAGGCAAGGACCATGTCATTCTGTCTCCACCAAATCCATGTGGCAGGACTCAAAACCCTCAGACACCTCAAACATACTCTTGCTGACTGTCTATATCTCCTTTTTAATTTCCTTTTTCTTTTTATTAAACAACAGAAAGTAGACAGATACATGTTGGAGAATGGTTAACTGTCTGTATTCATTAAGAGACACAATGTAATCTTTAAGCCAAATAAACAGAGAAAAGAAGAAAGCTAGGATTCTCTACACTACTACATAGGGGTCTATCACACTCGTCTCCAGCAGAGCTAAGGTAACTGGAGGCTTTTCGTTTTTCACACAGCATGGTGGCAGTTTTGAATCCACAGTTTTGAGACAAGAAAGGATAAAATGAATTTGGAACAGAAATGTGGAGATTCTTTTCTTGTTTTGTTTTGCTCAAGATAAGCACCCTTCCCAAATAGGTTGAGAGTTATGATGTTGAGACACCTCAAGAAGAGGGAGATTGAAAAAAAGGACAGAACTGACTGGAATCACTGCAACTTGATCCCAGGGACTAGAGAAAAAGAAAATTAAAAAGAAGGTTGGAATCCATCAGTCTTCTGTGTTAATCATCGTCACCTTCATCCTCCTGTCCTTCCTCACCTTCATCATCATCTCGTCTTTTGTTCCTTCATCCTTAACCCCTTCTTCATCAAATTCTTCAGACCCTCTCTCATCCTCCTCATCCTCATCCTCCTCCTCCTCGTCCTTGTCCTCCTCCTCGTCCTCCTCGTCCTCCCCCTCTTCTTTGTTTTCTTTGGCCTCTCCTTCTGCCTCGCTTTCTTCATCATCCATATTGTGAACCATCTTTGATGTTGTCTCCTAACTCATCTGCACCTGCATCAAAATGGCCAGTAAACCAGGGGAAGAAGCACCCTGGCTCTTAGTGCTGCATCTTCCTGCCGGCCTTATTAGGAATTTGACTTGAGCGTTTTGTCAGATCCTATTGAGATTTTCATTTGATTTCTGTGGACTTTGAAAATTGATCACCACTCTCATTCAGATGAAATTCTTTGGAGAGAACTTCATTTTCAAAGTAAGGATTTTCATCAAAATACAAATCTACTCTGTGGCCTTATTTAATGTCTTCAAATTCTGCCACAGCAACTCTGGTCAAATAATGCACAGCCTTCATATCTTTCTCAACTTGTGGATAGTTGACAAATGTTCTTATCCCCAAACTTGGAATTTTGGCAATCAACACTGACCTATTCTGAAAGAGTGGCTAGTGAAGTTTGTTATATTTTTGTTCTTTCCAAATTTCCTCACTGGCTTGTTCATTAAGTCTATTTCATTTTGGACTTCATCAATATGTCTAATCTTTACTTGCTGTTCTTTTTCTCTCTTCGTCACTCTGGGGAAAGACTGACTTCTCCTCCAGCTTCAGCACAGCAGATAACTGTATTTCCTGGGCAGGATTGCAGAGTGTCCTTTCTTGAGGCTGTGGTGCTAGGGGGGTGGCTAGAAGGCAGAGGCCAGAGCCCTGATGTTCAGAGCAGGAAGAAACTCACAGAAGTCCATTTTCTGAAATCTTCAATTTCTTTCTTCAAAACTTGAGGTACTTGTCATACATACCTTCAATTGTTAAAGAGTTGCACTAAGATATTTTATATTATTTTCGTGGCTATTGTGAAAGGTGTTATGTCACTGTCCATTTGGTTTTTTTGTTGTTTTCTGTTTGTTTATTTTTTGTAATTTTTGATTTTTTTTTGTTAAAGTTGTACCCAGTCATTTTGCTGAAAATGCTTATCAGATATAGGAGTTATTTGGTAGAATTTTTGGGGTTACTTATGTATGCTGTCATATCATCTGCAATATTTGATTCCAATTTATGTCTTTTTGATTTGCCATAGCTGTCTTATTGTTGTAGCTTAAAGTAATATATGGCATAGATATGGAGAGAGTGGGCAACATTCTCTTGCTCCTGATTTTATTGGAGTTGCTTTGAGTTTCTCTCCATTTAATTTGATATTAGCTATTGGCTTGCTGTAAATTGCCCATATTATATTTAGATATGTCTCTCACATCCTTGACGTCTCCAAGATTTTGAATTTTATCAATACCTCTTTTCTTTTTTTTACCATCTAATGAAATCATAATGTGCCTATTTTTTCTTGCAGTTTGTTTATGTGGTTAATTATGTTGAGAGATTGTTGTATTTTGAATCATTTTGAATTCTCTGATACAAAACCTTCTTGATCTTAGTGGGTGATCATTTTCATGTATTCTTGGGTTTGGTCTGTGAGTATTTTATTGAGAATTTTTTTTTAAATATATATATCAATGTGCATGAGAGAAATTGGTCCATATTTCTCTTTCTTTGTTGAGTCTTAGTGTAATTTGGGTATCAGGGTAACTGTGGCCTCACTAAATTGATTTGACAATGTTCCTTCTGTTTCTATATTGTGGAATAATTTGAAGAGTATTGTTATTAGGTCTTCTTTAAATGTCTAATAGAATTCTGTACTAAAACTGTCTGGTTCATGTCTTTTTTGTTTTTGTTATTGTTATTGGAGAGACTTTTAATGACTGCTTCTAGTTCTTTAAGGTTATATATTTATTTAACTTGTTTATATGATCTTGATTTAACGTTTGCAAGTGGTATCTGTAAAGATTGTCTATTTATTTTAAATTTTCTAATTTTGTGAGCACAGGTTTTTGTCTCTGGTTTTAGTTGAATTGCTTTAAGTTTCTCTCCATTTAAATTGAATTTGGGTATGGACTTGATGTAAATTGCCTTTCTTATGTTTAGGTATATGTCTTGAGTTCCTAATCTCTCTAAGACTTTTTAACTTGAAGCAGTTGGATTTTGTCAAAGATTTTTGTCACCATCCAATGAGATGAGCATTTTTTTCCTTTACTTTGTTTATTTGGCAGATTATATTGATGAATTTTTATATATTGAACGATCTCTACAACTCAGGGATAAAGCCTACTTGATCATGGTAGATGATGTTTTTGATGTGTTCATGAATCTGATTTGCAAGTATTGCTATGTTTGTATTAATGTTTATAAGGGGAACTGTTGTAAAATTCTCTTTTTTGAGTATGCAGTTTAGATATCAGGGTGAGGTCTGTGACCTCACAGAATGAGTTTGGCAATGTTTCTTCTGCTTCTATTTTGTAGAATAATTTGAGGAGTATGAGGAGTATTGGTATTAGCTCTTCTTTGAATGTCTGGTACAATTCTGTGCTAAAACCATCTGACCTTGGGCTTCTCCTCCTTGTAGGTGGAGACTTTTAATAACTGCTTATTTTCCTTAGGGTTTATATTGTTTACTCAATCTTCATTTAATTTTGGTAAATGGTATCTATCAAGAAAATCATCCATTTCATCTCCATCTCCTAATTTACAGGCTTTTGAAGTAAAGTCTAATGTTTCTTAGGTGTCTGTTATTATGTCCCACCTTTCATTTATGATTTTGTTGGTTTGGATACAGTCTTTCTCCATTTAGTTAGTTTGACTAAGGGTTTGTCACTCTTGTTGATTTACTCAAAGAAACATTTCATGGTTTCATTGATACTTTGTAGTGTTACTTGTGTTTCTAGTTTATCCATTTAAGCCATGAGCTTGATTATTTCCTGCTGTCTACTCCTTTTTTTTTCAAATATTTTATTTATATAAGTACACTGTAGCTGTCTTCAGACACGGCAGAAGTGTGCCTCAGATCCCATTACAGATGGTTGTGATCCATCATGTGGTTGCTGGGAATTGAACTCAGGTACCTCTGGAAGAACAGTCAGTACTCCTAACCGCTGAGCCATCTCTCCAGCCCCTGCTGTCTACTCCTATTTTGGCATATTTGTTTCTTTTTATTCTAGAGTTTTTAGTGTGCTTTTAAGTTGTTAGCATGGGATCTCTCTAATTTCTTTATGAAGGCATTTAGTGCAATGAACTTTGCTCTTAGCAT
The DNA here is from genome assembly GCF_004785775.1 of Grammomys surdaster. NCBI lineage: Eukaryota > Metazoa > Chordata > Mammalia > Rodentia > Muridae > Grammomys > Grammomys surdaster. Next base: position 856,979 of record NW_021604613.1, read on the forward strand.
TGCTTTCATTCTGTCCCATCAGTTTGGGTATGGTATATCTTCCTTTTCATTGAATTCTATAAAGTATTTTATTGTTTTCTTTATTTCTTCCCCTACCCAGGGGTCACTGAGTAAAGAGTTGTTCAGTTTCCATGGGTTTGTAAGCTTCCTGTTGCTGTTGAAATCCAGCTTTAATCCACTGTGGTCTGATAAAATACAAGGGGTTATTTTAATTTTGTTATACCTATTGAGGCTTACTTCACTTTGTAGTATATAGACAATTTTAGAGAAGGTTTTGTGATGTGTTGAAAAGATGGTATATTCTTTTGTGTTTGGGTGAAATGTTATGTAGATATTTGTTAGGTCCATTTGGGTCATATTGTCTATTAGTTCAATTACTACTTACTGTCTGAATGACTTGGCTATTTTTAAGAATGTTGACATATTGGATATGTGCTTTCCTTTCTTTAGTTTGTTGGTGTGACATTATTTATTTCCTGAGGCTTCTTGGGTATAGTTAGCCTCCTTGTGTAGGAGTTTTCTTCCTAGTATCTTCTGTAGAGCTGGATTTGTTTATATTTGGTTTTGTTATAGAATATTTTTTTCATCTACAGTGACTGAAAATTTTGCTGAGTATAGTAGTCTGGGCTGACATCTGTGTGGTTTCTTAGAGAATATAGATTGGCCGAGGCCAGTCTAACTTTTAGATTCTCTATTGAAAAGTCAGGATACAGTGTAATTCTGATAGATTTGCCCTTTGTATGTTACTTGGCCTTTTTGTTTGTTCTATGTACTAATTGTTTTGCTTATTATACATTAGGGGAATTTTATTTTTTGATCTTATCTATTTCGGTGAGTTGTCAGGTTGCTAAATGTATATAGGCATATATTTCTTCACTTTAGGAAAATTTTCTTCTAAGGTTTTGTTGAAAATATTTTTGGACTTGAAGCTGTGAATCTTCTTTTATTTCTATTTTTTCTTAGACTTGATCTTTTCATAGTGTTCCAGATTTCATGGTTGTTATGTGTCATGTACTTTTATGATTTAGCATTTTCTTTGACTTTGATTTCTTTAATTTTATCTTTTAAGCTTGAATTCCTCTCTTCAGTCTCTTGTATTCTGTTGGTGATTCCTGTTTCCTGTTTGCTTCCCTAAGTTTTCTATCTCCAGGATTTCCAGTTTGTGGGTTTTTTTTTAATTGTTTATATTTCCATTTTCAGTTTTTGAACACTTTTATTCATTTTCTTCACCTATTTATTGTATTTTCCAACATTTCTTTATCTTTTTTCACTTCCTCTTTAAGGGCCTCAATCATCTTTATAAGATAGGATTTAAAGTCTTTTTTTTTGTTATTTTGGCTTTGACTGTGTTAGGATATCCAGAGCTTGCTGTAGCAGGGTAGCTGGATTCCAGTGGAGCTATATTACCATGACATTTGCTGATTGTGTTCTTATAATGTTCTTTAGCAATCTGGTTTTCCCTGGTTATGGCTGGATGTTTTTGATGCCAGCTGGAGTCCTCAGGGAGGCTGGTGGAGCCTGGCAATGGATCTCAAGAAACAGAACACTGTTCATCGCTATTGATTGTGCTCCAGGTGGACCTGGCAAGCAGGTGATTGCTGCAGAGGCGTCTAAACTGGATGCTCCTAGAACCCCCAAAGTTTCCTTGGGATAGCAACGTGGGTTGTCGACCAGGCAATGGAGGTCAGAGGACATAGCACAACTCAACTCTGCTGTCTGTTACCCCAAGTAGATCAGACTAGTGTTTTGATTATTTTGTGGTGGAAGTGGTAGGGGTATCTTTTTGGATCCAATCTATTTGATGTTCTATAAGCTTCTTGTACATTTATAAGAGTGTCTTTATTAAGGTTAGGAAAATTTTGTTCTATGAATGTGTTAAAAATATTTTCTGGTTCTTTTAGCTAAGATTCTTTCTTCAATTATTATTCTTGTGTGTGGTCTTCTCATAGTGCCCCAGATTTCTTGAATGTTTTTGTGTCAAGAATTTTTTTGATTTAACATTTTTTGATATATCAATTTCTTCCAACACATCTTCTATGCCTGAGAGTCTTTCTTCCATCTCTTATATTCTGTTAGTGATGATTACATCTGTAGTGCCTGTTAGCTTGCCTGATTATTTCATCTCCAGGAGTCCCTTATTTAGTGTTTTGTTAATTTTTTCTATTTACATTTTCAAGTCTAGAACAGTTTTATTTATTCCCTTCACATGTTTGTTTATTTGTTTGTTTTTCTTTGTTTTCCTTAATGGAGTTATTCATTTCCTCCTATTGTTTATTTGTGTTTAACTGGATTTCTTTAAGCGATGTATTATTTCTTTCAATTGTTTGTGTTTTCCTAAATTTCTTTAAGGAATTTATTCATTTCCTCTTTACAGTACACTATTAACTTCATAAAATTAGTTTTAAGGTCATTTTCTTATATTTCAATCCTGTTGGAATATCCAGGCCTTTCTGTAGCTGGGGTTTGGGATGCCACCCTGTCCTTGCTTTCGTGCTCTTATACTAGCCTTTAGGTACTTATATTTGGGGTTTAGGTGCTGATTTCTCAGTTTGTTTCTGTTGGACAGATATCTTTTCTTTTGCTTTCTGTTTCATCTCTGGTCTTCTGACCTATGTGATCTTTGGTATGATTATTAGCCAGTCTTAAGGTCCATTAGGGTGGCTTTGATGGGGTTTGGTAGCCTACTTGAGCTCTGGGATGTTGTCTCTGGGTTCTAACTCCTAGGAACTGGCAATGCCACTAGTAGACCAGGGGTCTTTGGGGATTCTGGATTATGGGCTATGGGGTTCCACATACCAGTGGAATCTCTGGTAGAGTAGGGCATTTCTGGAGAGTTGAGGGACAGGATGTGTAGCCAAAGTGAGAGTGTGATGTTTGGAACAACTGGGTGGGCTCTAAGGCATGTTGGCAGGAAGGGGGCCTGAGATTTTATCTGGGGTTCTGAGTACCAGCATCCCCTCCAGGAATGCAGGGGGCTTCTCCAGTTGTGAACCTGAATATAAACTGTTAAGTGTTTTTAAATGTTTTGTATAATGGAAACATTTTTATCTTTAACAATTGTTTTAGTAACTAACTCTTCCAAATATTGCACAGCATTTATCTTTGTACCTTTTCAGGTCCAATAGTAAGCCCCTTTTTATGTAGCATATCCTGAGTCATATCACATATGGATGGTAGCTCATCCTCTTTAGAGGTGGCTAACAGGATATTATCCATATAGTGAATAATACAATCCAGTGGGAAGAACTGACTCACTGGGTTTTAAATCTTCCCTAAGTAGTATTGACATTTAATAGGGGAGCTTGTCATGCCTTGTGCTAATACAGTTCATAGATATCACACCTGAGGTTCTTTGTGATTGAATGAGAGAGCAGAAAAGGCAAAGTGCACCATACCATCAGGCTGAATATGTGTAGTACAAAAGCAATCTTTTAAATCTAAAACTATTAAAGTCAACATTTAGAAATACCTGAGGATGTAGGTAAACTGGGCTGTGAAGCTCCCATTGTCCACATGATATCATTAACATTCTGTAATTCAATCAGTAATCACCATTTATCAGACTTCTTTGTAACTGCAAAAATATGAGAATTCAAGGGAGAAAAGGAAGATTTTATGCTCCCATTCTCCAACTGATGAAAAAAAACCTATATTCTCTCTCTCCCTCTCTCTCCCTCCCTCTCTCTCTCTCTCTCTTTCTGTCTCTCTCTCTCTTTCCTTCCTTCTTCCTTTTTTTTGGAAATAGGGCTTTGATATATTTTTCAATGGCAGCTACATATGTTTATGATTTTGTGATTTTGTCTTTGTGGGAATATATAGGTTTAATAATCCTTTGCAACCCTTTTCCTAGTCCTTTTTGATTTTGATATCCCATCTTTTATGTAAGCCACTGAGCTTCTGAAGATTAGATAACATCAGAGAGATAAATATAGATTTCGGCTAATATGGATTAGTTTCCTGTAAAGTGTCTCTTCTCTAAACATTAACCCAAATGTAAGTAACATAAGGCTGTAGGATTGTCATTGTGCCTTCTGTACTTATGCATTACAATTTTTGTAGCACTTTAAAAATCTCAGATCTCATACTTTCCAATACTATCAAGTTTGAATTTGCTACTAGGCTAGTAGGGTAGCCATTCTATTATAATTTTAATAGAAATATCAGCTTTAGAATCAATCAATCTTCTAAAAGTTTTTCCTTTAATTTAAAATCCAATGGTGGTTTATCATGTTCTTTCAATAAAAATGTTAAGGCCTAGAGGAAATGGTAAGGCCTAGGTAGCTATCTAGCCTGCCATTTTGTGCTGTTACTAATGGTATAAGGAAACTTTTTCACTCTCTAGTTGATTGCAGATTCTTTGCTTTTATAAGCTGCCCCTTGGATGGAGCCCAACATTAAATCGATATCTGCATTAATATAAGAGACTATTTGGAATAAGACTTCCATTTTCAGTAATAGTTGAATAAAGTTTAAGTTCCCAAGACCTCCCTGGGAACTGGCATCCTACTTGGCAAAAGGAGACATATATGTGGATAACTGGCAAAAAAGAGACATGTTATATGGGTAAATGACATCCTGGTGGGCAAGTTAAGACATAAATGTTAGACAAGGCAAGTCTCCTGGCACAGTTGAATACCCCAACCAATGGGAGCAGGATAAATGTACAACAAAGACATATTTCCAAGGACATTCTTTATCTCTTTATCTTGATTGATGAAATAACTGGACACAGATGTTTGTGTATTTCAAGGCTTAAAAAATCTGTAGGATCCTGGCTTAAAGTCACAGCCAGCTCCCAATTCTGTTCTATGGTCCTGATCTATCATTCCTGGTGCTCAATAAACTATCCCTGTATTACTGAGATAAGTGTGTGGTTTGTGAAGTTATCCTAGAACCCATCAACAACACTTGAAGTTATGGCTTTACCTTTACTACCAAATCCTTCCTTCACTTTTCCATGAAGTGGTTACATATGGCAATAATAATAACTGTGCATGTTTTCTCCCACTTTAAATTGAAAATCAGTGGGAACTGTGATCAGTGGGAACTATACTGTAGTTTCCCATGTATAGTTTTCATCAATGATTCCTATATGAATTATGATTATCCTCATTGTTAAACTACTGTGACACAAGAAAAGTTCAACTGTTCCAGACAATACAATTCCTCAATACAATTCCTTTTAAGTGTGTAACTTAAAAGGACAGTGAAGAGGAGAAACTAAAATATCTTTAGGGCAAGGAATAACACAAGTAGCAACACTTCTTTGAGTAGCAGCTTATAAAAAATATTTATTGTCAGGAGCCATAATGGGACAAGCTAATAATTAGCACTTGATCATCCTGAAATGCTTGCCTTGGATTATTATATAATCTGCAACAAGTGTGCCCCATTCAGCAAGGCTGTGTTGGGCGTATTTTCGGAAAGATCCTGCTATTAATATGCTTTTCCTATTATTATTATTATTATTATTATTATTATTATTATTATTAAACATATGTAACAATCACTAAGCAATAGCACACCCCTTTGGAGCAGACCTCTGCAGACCCACAAAGCTGTACTGTCTTGTAGTGATGCTACATAGACAAATAGACAACTTCTTAAGTCTTAATGATGATCCTATAAGAATTCCTAAAATTATATCAATGATTATTTAGCTATTTTTATAGTGGGACTGGTATTACATACCTTTCTGATTGTCAAAACTGCTATGAGAACTCTGCCAGTCTCCCAAGTGTCATCAGTTAACAGCACTTAGATAGTAACCAGACTCTTTCCTGCTCAGAGCACATCCCAAGGTAGTTGTAAAACAATTAACCAAAGGTTACTAAAAGGGAACTCATGATGTATTATAGGTACTAGGACAGAAGAGAATATATTGCCTGGGTTTATCTGTACAAAACTTCACTAATTTCTTAGTTATAGTTTTAAACCTTCAGTAAGCCTGTGGAGCTAGACAAGTGATGGATGTTTAGCCAGATAATTACTCCTAATAGATATGCATGCAAACATTATCTGTTGCAAACTTCTATTTCAATTTATGATTTGAATTTTGGTGTGAACTTGTGATGAACTTTGTAACATGTGATCAGGTACTCTGAATGATGTACAACACAAAGGGACATTCGTTAGCAGCTCACTTTCTCTCCCTCTCCCTCTCCTCCCTCTCCTCCCTCTCCTCCCTCTCCTCCCTCTCCTCCCTCTCCTCCCTCTCCTCCCTCTCTCCCC